>NC_022014.1:1990278-2002430 GCF_000317375.1 Microtus ochrogaster
TGTAGACCAGGCTGGTCTCGAACTCACAGAGATCCACCTGCCTCTGCCTCCCGAGTGCTGGGATTAAAGGCGTGCGCCACCACAGCCCGGCTAAAATTGAACTTTTAAGTAGAAATACCCTCTTTTATCCCTTAGTTTTAAGTTTGTTAGTATTATTTAAATTAGACTTCCATAAAATGGGCCCTGTGCCATGTTCTGTCCATAGGGGAAAACAAATACAATTGAGGAAACAGACATTGAACGATAACAATTGGCTAGATAATTGACTAATTCCAGCACTGGTGGAGGAAAGGCAGGTGGATCTCAGAGTTTGAATCCAGCCTGGTCTACAGAGCATGTTTCAGGACAGCCAGGGCTACACAGAGAAACCCTGTCTTGAAAAATCAAAACCAAAGAAGGAAAAAAAAAATCAGCAGTAGCTGAAACATACAAAATAGTTGTTGATGATGATATCTTAATTTGATCTTTATTACATTTTTACTGTTACTAATTTTATATGTGTTTATGAAGGGGACATCCACATTATGTGTGTGGAGGTCAAGGGACACTTTTGGGGAGCCTGTTCTCTCCCACCATGTGTGTCTTGAACTCATTAGGCCTGGTGGCCAGTGCCTTTGCTCACAGAGCCATCAGGCCAGCCGTTGATGTCATCATTCTAAAAGGCTTACTTACAGTCGTGCTAACTCCTTTACTGTAAGTAATATTCATGCTGAAGGCCACAAAACAAGCAGTTCTGTTGGAAATATTTGTGATTCTAGGATGCTTTGTATCTTTTAGATGTATTATTATTCAACTGATTTTAAAATGACTCCACTTTTGAATTTTTTTGATTTTTTTTTTTTTTTTTTGAGACAAAAATTTTTCTATTAACCCAGGCTGACCTTCAACTCATGGTCTTCCTGCCTTGCCTTTTGTGTGCCAGGAATACAGGTGGGTTCCTCCATGCCCACCTTTATGCATAATTTTGTCTTTTCTTTTTCATTTTAAAAATAAGGGACTGAGGGTGCAGCTGAATGGCAGAACACATAGGATATCTCAGAGATCCTGTGTTTAGCCTGCAACAAATGTATGTGTGTGCTCGCATGCATGCACACATACTGAGTCCTAATTTATAAGCTAACATTGATGTTTGGGGATACGGTTGTTATTTTTACTGGTGCCATGTCCTCTTTGCAGTGTGGCCTCCATAGTTGCCCAGGCTAACTGTTGGTTTTCTCTCCTAGGCCAATGAGGTGACAGACAGCGCATATATGGGGTCTGAGAGTACCTACAGTGAGTGTGAGACCTTCACAGATGAGGACACCAGCACCTTGGTGCACCCTGAGCTTCACCCTGAAGGGGACGCTGATAGTGCTGGTGGCTCAGCTGTGCCCTCAGAGTGCCTAGACACCATTGAGGAGCCTGACCATGGTGCATTGCTGTTGCTCCCAGGCAGGTCTGTACCTGTGCTGCGTGTGTATGTGTGTGTTCCTGTGTGTCTGTATGTCTTGTGGATTCCCTAAACTGTACTGTTTGCAATGGTAGAAATGGGCTGGGTTGTACATAGCTTCCTTCTGTCTCTGTGGAGCTGCACCTGTCTGGTTTCTAGCCAGCTGACTTCCCTTTATGCTTCTTTCTAGGACACTCCTGGATTTAATGCCCTATGGGGTGTGGCTGTAGAGATAGAGAAATTAGAAGAGACAAACCTTAATTCAGTTCTCTGGGATTTTGTTTGTTTGTTTTTCAAGTCAGGGTTTCTTCTCTGTGTGTGTAACAGCCCTAGCTGTCCTAGAACTAGCTCTGTAGACCAGGCTGGCCTCAAACTCAGAGGTCCACCTGCTTCTACCTCCCAAGTGCTGGGATTAAAGGCATGCACCACACTACCACATGGCCACAAAATCATTTTTTTAAAACAGGGTCTCACTATATGACTCTTGTCATGAAGCTCACTATGCAGATCAGGCTAGCTTTGTACTCATAAAGATATCCTGCTTCTGCCTCTGAAATGCTGGGATTAAAGGCAAGTGCCACCACTAGCACAGTATCTTGACACCAGGGCTAGAGGACATAGTATTCACATATCTTCGTGATCCCCTGCATTCACCGCATATGGACATAATAAATAATAAATAAATATATCGCTAAAAGCTTAAAGTTGTCTGGGCAGTGCTGGCGCATGCCTTTAATCCCAGCAGAGGCAGGCAGATCTCTGAGTTTGAGGCTAGGCTGGTCTACTAGAGCTAGTTCCAGGACAGGTACCAAAGCTACAGAGAACCTTGTCTCAACAAACAAACAAAAACAAAACTTAAAGTTGATAGGTGTGGCAGCACACACCTTTGATCACAGCACTCAAGATGCAGAGACAGGTAGATCTGTGAGTTTGAGGCCAGCCTGGTCTACTAGTGAGTTGCAGACAACCAAGAGCTACATAGTGAGACTCAAAACAAAACGACACAACAAAATGCCAAGAAAATGCTTAAAAAGTATAGTACACTGTTGTAAGTTATTTATTTAAAACTGTTGGGTTGGGGCTGGAGAAATGGCTCAGTGGTTAAGAGCATTGCCTGCTCTTCCAAAGGTCCTGAGTTCAATTCCCAGTCAACCACATGGTGGCTCACAACCATCTATAATGACGTCTGGTGCCCTCTTCTGGCCTGCAGATATACACACAGACAGAATATTGTATGCATAATAAATAAATAAAATATTTAAAAAAAAAAAAACTGTTGGGTTGTGGTGTGGCTTCAGGATTGTCTGCCTAATGTGCATAAGTCCTAGGTTCTAGCCCAACACTACCAAAAGAAGTTTTAAAAAACTCATACATTGTTTATCTGTAATAGTTTTCATATGTGTGTATGTATATTTTCTTTTTTTAAATTAAGACATAGTTTCTTTATATAGCTCTGGCTGTCCTGGAACTAGCTCTGTAGACCAACCAGGCTGGCCTTGAACTCAGCAATCCTCCTGCCTCTGCTTCTGGTTGGATTAAAGGTGTGTGCCGCCACCACCCAGCTCGTCCTGCAGTGTCACTGATGTGTTCTTCAGCTGCTAACATTGGTCACGTATGTGAGTCTTATGAGTGTCAGAGTGAAAACTGCAACCCTGTTGGAGCACTGCGGTCAGCCAAAGAGCATAGCTCTGCTGACCCTACTGACCGCCCTGCTCATGGTCTGTCACTTTACTGTCTCCTTTTCCCCAGAAGAACAGCCTCTTTGAAGTGATGCGATTTCATATCTGTTAGTAAAGGCATGACATAGTACAGTTACTGACAATCGATTTCACCTGTTTCTGGTTCTGTTCCGTCCTGTTTTAGTAGTGTGGCTCCTGGGGTGATGGGACACAGGCTTGTGGCTTATCAAACAGTGTGCATCCCGTCAGGTGCCTGTGACTGTGACTAAGAATTGCTTCTGTCTATCTTTTGTAGAACCCGCCCCCACAGCCAGGCTGTCGTCATGGTGATTGGCAGTGAGGAACACTTTGAAGATTACGGTGAGGGCAGCGAGGCAGAGCTGTCCCCGGAGACCCTCTGTAATGGGGAGCTAGACTGCGGAGACCCTGCTTTTCTCACCCCCAGGTGACACCCTGCACTGTGCACGATCCACTCCCCCTTTATGCCTAGTTATGGGGAAAGATTTCTGTGGGGTTCTGTGCTGGGCAGAGGAAACTTGCTTTATCTGCCCCTGTGTAGTGAGACGCCATGGGGATGACTGTGGAGTCTGTCCCAGACTGAAGGCTCGCTGCAGCTCCTCTTGTCTGTTCACTGCAGTGTACTGCAGACCTTGAAGAACCTCCTGAGCCACTGCAGCCCTAAGCTGCAGCTCCCTGATCACCTCATGGCCGCTGGCTTGCTTTGAGGGACACTTCAGAGTCATAAGGCAGGCTCTACCATGTCTTGATGTCCCCCCCAAATTTTCTGAAAAGTTCTAGATTTGAGGGACCCGAACTATGGCATCTTAGAAACAAGACATTTGCCTTTCCTAAGCTGTGCCTCGGGAGACTGACTGTGTGCACTCCTGGCTAGTTTTGACTGAAGACCTGAGTAGCCCTCTCTTGAGGATTCAGTCCGAGGAAGCCACTGTCTCTCAGTGGGGCCCAGGCCTGGCTGGACAGCTCTTCCACACTGACCACATCTCCCTTTTGCTTTCTGGTTCCTGATTTTGTCCACTTCAGCCTGGTTATCATGGCAGCACAGGCCTGTGGAGCCAATACTGGAAGGGCTTTCTGTAAGCTAAGCCTTTACTCCTCCCGCTCATATGCCGCCTCAAAACAGCCCACTGTGAAGTGGGCTCTCTGAGTGACCCCAGGTGACGTCCTCCTGGAGAGAATCCTGGGGACTTTGGTTGGAGGTAGTGGGCTTGTTCCAGGATTTGGCATTTCTGCATCCATGTCTGTTGGGCTATGGTAGTCTCTCCTGTTTGTGCAGTTTGCCTCATTCCCAGTGGTGTTTCCAATCTGAAGTGTCATTTTCATGCTACACTTTATGGATTCCTTTCGACCCTTCTTTCTTTTTTTTTTTTTTTTTTTGTTTTTTGGAGACAGGGTTTCTCTGTGGTTCTTGGAGCCTGTCCTGGAACTCCCTTTGTAGACCAGGTTGGTCTCGAACTCACAGAGATCCGCCTGCCTCTGCCTCCCGAGTGCTGGGATGACAGGCGTGCGCCACCACCGCCCGGCTCGACCCTTCTTTAAGTTGAACTTTCAGGTTAGTTTTCCACAGCCTGTGGGTCCTTCCCCCAGGATGAGGCTGGCCCCTGACCTCAGTGCCCAGGAACAGATGTGTCATGCTCCACTAGTATGCTAATAACTTGTGGAGTTTAGAATCACAGTGCAGGGGCTAGAGAGATGGCTCAGTGGTTAAGAGCACTGACTTCTCTTCCAGAGGTCCTGAGTTCAATTCCCAGCAACCACATGGTAACTCACAGCCATCTATCATGAGATATGGCGTCCTCTTCTGGCCTGTGGGGATAAATGCAAACAATATTGTGTACATAATAAATAAATTTTTTTTTTTGATTTTTCAAGACAGGGTTTCTCCGTAGCTTTTTGGTTCCTGTCCTGGAACTAGCTCTTGTAGACCAGGCTGGCCTCGAACTCACAGAGATCCGCCTGCCTCTGCCTCCCGAGTGCTGGGATTAAAGGCGTGTGCCACCACTGCCCGGCTAATAAATATTTTTTTAAAGATTTATTTATTTATTATGTATACAACATTCTGCCTCCATGTATGCCCGTACCACCAGAAGGGGGCACCAGATCTCATTACAGATGGTTGTGAGCCACCATGTGGTTGCTGGGAATTGAACTCAGGACCTCAGGAAGAGCAGCCTGTGCTCTTAACCACTGAGCCATCTCTCCAGCCCTAAATAAATATTTTTTTTTTTAAAAAAAATCATAGTACAACGAGCATCCCTAGGAGGCTAGGCAGAATCCTGAGTCTTTAACACAGATCTCAAAAGTACAAATGTGCCTATGTACCCTTTTATTTTTTAGTTTTTGAGAGAGCAAGACTGTCTCAAAATAACAACAAAAACCTAGGAAATAAACTCCCTCTGGAGATACACTTTGCTGTCACATTCATGTGCTTTCCAGGGGAGAAAGCTGTGTCTGCACTTACCTTCCTGTTAAAGGGAGTTTGAGTTATAGCCCTCACTGCGTGGTCTTGTGGATTGCCCGGCAGGGCAGGTGGCAGCCCTGGCTGCTCCCTGTGATGGGTGCCCCAAGCTCCTCAGGTGATGTGAGGAAGGGCTTATGGTAGTCCCCAGAGCACAGCCAGCACCCGGACCACTCATTCTCTTCCTCTGCTTTTGTCCAGCGCCTTTCCCTCTCTCCTCCTCCTCATGCCCGGCAGAGACAGCAGCCTAACAGGGCCTCCTCTCTCCTGACTGGCCCTCTGTCTTTCTAGCTCCAACCCTCTTGCCTCAAAGCTGCGCACCGCCCTCACTGATGAGGTCTTTGAGTTTTACTGTAGCCAGTGCCACAAACAGATCAACCGCCTCGAAGATCTTTCTGCCCGCCTGACTGACCTTGAGATGAATAGGTAACATGGATGAATAGGTAACATGCTCTGTGCTCCCACGGAGACTCCCACTGCAGTGTGCTCCCCATCACTGGGTGCTCCTGCTCTGGTCACCTAGTCTAGCAAGGCACTCAGACAATGGGACTCTTCCTGCAGACCCTATCCCTGCATGCCTTGCTCTAGCTTGCTGTTATGTCTCTTCTCCTTTATGCATGTGGCAGCCTTGTCGGCTGCTGTCCCTGTAGGGAAATAGCCTACCATATGAAAGAGGACACTCCAGCATCTTGTCAAAAAATTGTCTTCAGCTGAGTCATGGAGGCCGAGGTGGGGAATTTAAAGATGGGTTTCTGAAAACAAATTTGTAAGTAGTTTTCTGGGATGCTAGGTTAGTCTTGCTCACCTGTGCCCTGGGCCTTCAGTTCTGTAGCCTGCTCTCATTCACATGCAGAGGCTTGACATTGCTTCTTTGCCCTTCCATGCGCGCCTGCTGCTCCTTTCCCCACACTCCTGTTTCTCCCTCACGTATGCATTGCTCATCTCTGCCCTTTCCCCACTGCGTCTCTGTGAGCAGTCCCAGCAGAACCAGCGTTCTAGCGAGTCCAGCGTTCTAGTGTTGTGTTCCCTTTGCTACCTCCGGAAGTACAGCCTCACAGACTCATAGGAAACCTCTTTGGGTTCTTTGTTCATATCAACATGCCCAACTTCCCATTGGCTCAGTGTGTAGAGGGATGAGTCTTTGGCTGGGGCCTTAAAGAAGGGTCTGGAGAAGAGACGGGTTGTCTGTGAAGCTAAGGATGGCATCCTCTGCTAAGCAGAGGCAGCAGACGACCACGCAGGCTCTAGTGGGCAGAAGTATTGTAAGAGAATCCAGTCTTTGATTCCAGAAGCCCCGCTGGCTACCATTGTAGAGGACACATGCTTTCACCTACCCAGTGTTCAGTGCTGGGAAGGTGCCAGCTGCATTCTTCCTGCTGATGAACAGGTGTGAGTTACAGGCATGTTAAAGAAGACATGTATGTTGTCTCAATCACCAAAGATTTTTTTTTCTCTGCTACAAACTTGCCTCTAAGATGCGATGATCATAGCAGTTAGGCGTTGTGGGGCAGAGGTCAGACTAGTATGTGGCTCAGCATGAGTGGGGTGGGATCTCTCACCCTACAAGGCTCTGCTTTCGTTAGGGCACAGTTGTCAAGTACTAGCACCCCAATACTAGTGAGAGAGCTGAATTGTGCCTCCTGGCCTGCATGGATTCCGCAGGGTACACTTGGTGAACCCCCTGTGTAACATCAGGGTTTACATTATGTCACAGGTGTTTGTAGTGTTGTGTTCTTCAGGTACCTTGGAGTAGCTGTAAAAACAATGCACTTTATAGAAACCGAGCTGTCTGATTTACTCAGAGATCTATCTTCAGAATTGTAAACTGTTGCAGGATTTGCTGGTGCCAAGGCTGATAGGTAGACAGAGCAGTCTGTTCTTACAAGCAGAGTGTACTAAAATGTATCGTGCTAGTCAGGAGTCCAGCCAGGAGAGGGAGCCATCCAGTAGGCAGAGGGACTCAGGAGAAGATCTGAGCCCTTCAGCAGCCAGCAACCCAGCGGAAATGGTGCCACGGTTCTCTTTAGGTGCTATGCTATTAGCACCATCTCTCCAGTGCCCTCTATTGGCAGAATGTAGCATCACAAGCAAATGAAAATGAATCCCAGCCATGTACTTCCCAGAGCCACCACACGGTGATTTTGAGTCCAGCTGAAGTGATAAGGGAATAAGTAGATGGCTGGCCTGTCTGCCTGCCCTTGGAAAAGGGAAAGGAGGCTGGCGAGTCCACTGTGAGCTAAGACAGGTGGTTCTTGTTCCTGGAGACAGTTGTATCTTCCTTGGGCCCACAGATTCAGAAGGAAGGCCATGCTCTGATTGGCCCCAGAGCCGGAAGAGGCATGTTGGGCCGGCTCTTGCTGCTGGAGCTGGTCTGTGTTATTGCTCTGGGGTGGCTCCAGGAAGAGTGTCTAAATCCTCACCCTACAGATATTTGCAGTTTGAAGTGTCAGGACCCAAGCAAAAATGATTACAGGCCTTGCTGTCATATAGGAGGGCCTGTGTGATAGCCAGTCAACTGGGGTAATGGCTTCAGAAGCATTTGGGGACATGGCAGTAGCCAGTGATGCGAACCCAAGTGCTGTCAGCTGGTGGGTTTAGGCATCAGGCTTGGTTGGGAACTGTAGCCTGCTTGGTTTCTTCTGAGGTCATAGGAATGGAATGATGAGACCTGGTGAAGACCTTTGCAAAGGGTGTCGTGCATGCAGAGTGGGCATTCTGTGCATGCGGCTTGTCTGGGGCAAGGGGCTGCATGCCTGTGCCCTGCTATCTCCCCAACCCAAGCTTCCTGTTTCCTCTTGTCCTTCGGTCTGCTCCCTGACACTATTTTCCTGTTTGTTTGGTTTTTGCACAGCCCAGCCAAGCGGCTCTCCAGCAGGAAGGTGGCAAGGTAGGCAGAGCCTCGATCACTTGTGAAAATTATGAAATGTTCTCATAGTCATAGTTTCTGATTTTTTTTAATTCAAACTTTCAAGTTATAGTTAATGGTTTGATAGAAAGCAATTGAGGGGAGGAAGAGGTTGTGGAAGGGATTTCTAGGGCCGTGGGTTTAGATCTGGACCCGGGGCTGATAGTAACTTCTGATGTTCCCTCTGCCCTCTCATACTTCCTGTAAGGGCTGGAATGGGCCACAGTCTCTGTGAGTCTGTCTGCTCTAGGAGTCGTTCTCTTAGACTCTGGGCAGCTGCCTGCCCAGTGACTCCCATGGAGAGAAGAGAGGGTGGGATAGGTTTCGCTAGAGTCGTTAGGTTTTTTTGCTTTAGTTTTTTGTTTTGTTTTATTTTGCTTTTCAAGACAGGGTTTCTCTGTGTAGCCCTGTCTGTCCTGGAATTTACTCTGTAGACCAGGCTGGCCTTAAACTCAAGAGATCCACCTGCCTCTGCCTCCCGATTGCTAGGATTAAAGATGTGCGCCACCACCACCTAGAGTTTTAAAGGCCAGCTTCTGTTTTTTGGAGTTTGGCTGCTGTCGACTTCCTGGTATAAAAGGTGAGTTATGCTTCTGCGCTCCAGTTGGCTCCTGGAGGCTTCACGAAGTGAGGGTTCAGGTCTAAGATACTGACAGCCTCAGTTGGGCCAGCCTCAGGTGGTAGTGTGTTTCCTCCCTACGACAAGCTGTTGCTGCTCTATGCTCTTTGCTATCTTCCGAATCTCAGCCTGTCCTCACTGCCCAGCCCTCTCTTGGGGCCATGGGGGAGCATTCCTGCTGTTTTGTACAGGGTGTCTCCTGGCTTTACAACTAGGGTCCTTGCATGCCCCCCCCCACACACACCCTGTGTATTCTGTTTCAGAGACTGCGTCAGCCAGCTCCCTGCCCCAGCCTTCTGTCTTACCTCTTTTTGTTTTGCATATCTTTCTGTGAGCTTCCAGAGAAGGGAAGGAACGGGGTAAAATTTGAGACCTTGGGTGGGAGTATCCTTTGGTTGGTTTGGGTCAAGGTTGTGAATTTTCCTTAGATTTTTCTGTAGTCATTAGTCACAGCCTTTGGTACTGGAGTTGCTGCTATATCTAACTTCTTTGTTTCTTCATGGCTTTTCTCTCTGTGGAAGCTTTGAAGATGTTTTCTTTGCTTCTAAAGAGACTTTTAGTTCGTTCTGGTGCTGCAGGCCTGTATTCACAATTACTTGGGAAGCTGAGGCAGGAGATTCAACTTAGCCTGTATCTCAATTTTTTTAAGAAGTTCTGGAAGCTGGGCGATGGTGGCGCACGCCTTTAATCCCAGCACTCGGGAGGCAGAGGCAGGTGGATCTCTGTGAGTTCGAGACCAGCCTGGTCTACAGAGCTAGTTCCAGGACAGGCTCCAAAGCCACAGAGAAACCCTGTCTCGAAAAACCAAAAAAAAAAAAAAAAAGAAGAAGAAGTTCTGGGAGTGTAGGGTGTATGTCTAGCATGTATGGGCCTTGGGTTCAATTCCCAAAGCCATGTAAAAAAGAAAAAATAAATTTCATGAATCTTGTTGCAAGCCCTCTTTCTCACTAGTTACGAGGAGCAAAGTAAAGGGGAGCCCCTCACCCAGAGGCTAGCTACTAGCAGCTCCAGGAGAATTGTCTTTCTGTGCCTTTGTATCCCCTCATTCTGGAGCAGTGGCTTCCTGACAGCTTGGGGCCTGTGGGAAACAGACTGTGTCTGCACTTGACCGTCTCTGGTTGTTGCCTCTTCAAGAGGGACACTGAGCCCATAGAAACGCCATAGCCACCCAACTATACTTAGTTACAGTTCCACAGGAATGACTTGGCCATCTTGCTCACATTCTCCCGAACAAGCAGTGGCCAGAGGAACTATCAGAGAGCTCAGCCTCCCTTGCTAAGATCCTGACATGGCCAGGGGCAGCTGTCGGACTCTGTGTCTAGAGAAAATCTCTCCAAAGGGTCAGAGGGATCTCATGGCCTGAGAAGGCTGACAAGTGCAGTTTGATCCTTTGAAATAGTCTCTGAGAATTTGTTTTTCTTGTCAGGTGTATTTTTTTTTTTGCATTGAAACTTGGCCTTCATGTTCCTAGTTAATTTATGAATCAGAAGTACATCCTGCAGTATACCTGAAGAATGTCAAAGCATATGTGCAGATTTTAATCCGCTGCCATCGTGCCCTTAATTCTGTTCCTAGAATTCTCAGGAAACACAGGATGGCTGTCCCGTAATTCATGTTGCAGAATGTCTGGGCCTTTATGCATTGTCACTAAGATTTTGCAGTGTCCAGCTGTGACTCTGTGACCTGGCTGTCCTTGTTTGTGGCCCTCTCCCTCAGGCACCTGGACAGAGCAGGCCCAGTGGAATTCACAGCAGGGACGTTATTTCTACCCCTTGGGCAAACTATGGTTCTGGCGAGTCCCGGAGCCTCATGTTCCTCTTGTTACCTGCAGTCCCTCCTCCTGGGGATTCTTGAGTGGAGTTGAAGGAAGAACTCCTCTTCTTGGTGGGGATTAAATAAGCCACACTCCCCAAACTAGACAACCTCAGCTTTACCAAGAGGTCACATCCTGGGTGCTTAGGGACAGCATGTTCCCTTATCCTGAGCTAGGCCCAGGCCTTGGCCGCTACACAGGGTGGCCTCTAGGGTCTAGGGTGGGCAGTTTCCTTTCCAGGGAGTGGCATGAATTTGAGGTCAAGTTCCTGTTTAAAAGCAGTGACTGTCTGAGAACACAGTGCTTGTCAGCAAGCAGCCTTTTGAGAATCTGAGGAAACGTACAGCAGGCTCCAGAAGTAAATGGCTCTCCCAGTGTTCTTATGTTCCCAGGGTAGAGGAGTTTGCTTCCTTTTCCCCCTAAAATATTCATGAGGGGGAAAAAAAAGGAAAAGGAAATGTACAACCTCAGCTAGTGAGAAAGGAAACAGCTTCGGTCACTGATAAAGAGAAATGTCACAGCTGAATCCTCAGTCTGTTAAATCCTAACCAAAGCTGCCTATAAATACTCTTGTTAAAAACTCACCGAAACCCCTTACTTGCCTCCAGATTGTTCCCACTTCATAAGAGAAGGCTCGGTGAGCTTGAGTGCTCTCTTCAGGTCACACCGGTCTGTTTCGAGCCTGACCCCAAGTGTGGGGCACACAGCTTTGCTACCACTTCTGCCCAGTGCCCTGAACCGCAGGTGTATGAACTGCTGCTCAATTAGACGTAGCATAGCTAAGCAAGCTCGTCCAGACAGCTGCAGCTGAGGAGTGACCTCTGCCAAGAGCAAAATGACAAATCCTTGTGGTTCCTTGAGACTGCAGGGTTAGTGTTGGGCCCAGCCAGTCAGCAGCTTTGACCGCTGACACTGGTGCCCCAGAGGACTGCACCTGGGTTCTTCCCTAGTTCATCCTATACTGAGCTCCACCTGTGAATCAAGGTTTGACCTGAGTGACTCCTGAGGTTCACAATGCCCCCAGGACCCCTAACTTTCAGTACCACAGAGAGCACACTGGAAACTAAGTTTTAAGAATATAGGTAGAAGGGGCTGGAGAGGTGGCTCAGCAGTTAATAGCACTGCCTACTCTTCCAAAGGTCCTGGGTTCAATTCCCAGCAACCACATGGTGGCTCACAACCATCTGTAATGAGATCTGGTGACCTCTTCTGGCCAACAGGCATACATGCT
>NC_022014.1:2002850-2008866 GCF_000317375.1 Microtus ochrogaster
AAAAAAAAGATGTAAGTAGAAGTTGGTTATGGTGGTGCATACCTTTAATCCAGCAGAGGCAAGTGGATCTCAGAATTTGAGGCCATCCTGGTCTACATGGCAAATTCCAGACTAACCAACAAACACAGCAAGATGTGTCTCAGAACAAAAATAAAATGTATGTAGAACTGGCCACAGGAATCAGCCTGCTAAAGCACGAAGATTTCACGTTTGAGGCCAGTCTGTGTTACATATATATCAAGGACGACCTCATTTCGGCTGGGCAGTAGTGCCAGGCAGATCTCTGTGAGTTGGGGGCCAGCCTGGTCTACAAAATGAGTTCCAGGATAGTTAGGGCAGTTACACAGAGAAACCCTGTCTTGACAAAACAAAACAAAAAAACCCCTCATATCAAAAGAAAAAAAATCAGGCACATGGCACATGTAGGTATACTATACAGGAGTCAAGATGCTAAATTAATATTTGATGAACCTCTAGTGGATTTGAGATTATTTCATATCATGCTGAGGAATGATGTGTTTTATTGCACCTTGGTCCAAAGTACCCTGTTGTCCCCTCTGCTGGCAGGGGGAAAGGTCTAAAGAGTGCTGGGAGGGCTCAAACTACGGAGCACAATCTGCTTGTTCCCGGCTCCTTGGTAATGCTGATTGGACGCCCCTTCTTGGTGCAGCAATAAGGAGAACAGTGTCCCCCAGGAGCTGGGATGGCATGTGCTCCATGAGGCTGATGCCTGCCTTTCAGAGGGACTTGGAAGTACTCTTGTTTGAAGAGTTTATCTTTTGGGTTTTTCCATTCTTCCCTCTGCTATTGGTTCTTTTCTGTAGGTATCTGCACCAGTCGGGTACTCTGACCATGGATGCCCTGGAGGACCCTCCCCCTGAGCCTGTGGAGTGCCCAGAGGAGGATATTGCTGACAAGGTAGGTGCTGTGTGCTGAGAGTTGAGAAGAGGTGATACGCAGTATCATAGGGATGCTACAGGAGCTGAGGCCTGTCCTTGTGCTCTGTGAGGTGGTGGGTGGTGCTTGGGAGCACATGGTCTCTTCTTGGCACTTGAAGAATATTGTTGGTACAGCTCAGTGAAAATGGCAGTGGTGTCATCTGGTTATTTAAATCCTTTTCTCAGCCTTGGTTCCCCCAAATGCCTATGTCATATAAGAGAGGCATTTCATAGTATTTGGGCAGAGCAAGCCACAAGGAGTATTACCAAACAAGAGGCATAATTTTTTTATTTATATTTATATGTATTTATTGTTGTATATGTGTGTTGTTACACTAATACCACACACATGTGTGTCAGTTATAGGTGGTCCTCTCCTTCAACCATATGGGTTCCAGGGACAGAACTCAGGTTGTGAGGTTTGGTAGCAAGGACCCAGTGAACTATCTCAACAGATCGCCATTAGTTACTGTGTGAGATTGTCCCAGGTTCCTTTATGTGAGTCATTTCAGGGAAGTACCAATCGGTGATGCCAGAGATAGTTTACTTGCAACTTATAGTCTCAGGTGATTGGGAACATGGCAGCAGGCAGGCTGACGTGATACTGGAGCAGAAACTAAAAACTCACATCTTGAGACACAACCATGAGGCAGAGTGAGCTAACTGGAAGTGGGTGGGGCTTTTGGAAATTCAGCATCTGCCTCAGGGATACACCTCCTTCAACAAGACCACACCCCCATCCTTCCCAAGCAGTTCCTTCAGCTGGGGACCAACTATTCAAATATACAAGCCTATGGGGCATTCTCATTCTAACCACATTTAACTCCTTGGACCCGTAGTTTTGTGGTCATACCATAATGCAAAATGCATTTAGTCTGTCTTCAAACATCCCATCATCTTTAATAGTCTTAACCCAGTTTAAAAGTTCAGAGACTCTCTGAGCCTCACGGTAATATCTTTCTTCTCTCTCTCCCTCTGTCTTCTCTCTCCTCTCACTCTCTCTCCCTCTGTTTTCCACACAGGGTTTCTCTGTGTAGCCCTGGCTGTCCTGGAACTTGATATGTAGACCAGGCTGGCCTCAAATTCACAAACATCTGTCTGCCTCTGCCTCCTGGGTGTTAGGATTAAAGGCATACACCACCACCGCCCATCTGTAATCTCTTAATTATAACCCATATAAACACAAAAAGGAATCACATATTTCTAGCATGCAATAGCATAGAATATATTACCATTCCAGAGTAAAGCAGTAGGAACACAATGGGGAATACTAAACCAAAGCAAGACCAAAGTCTAACAGGGCGAGCTCCAAATCCTGTAACTCTATGTTCAGTGTCAAAGGGCTTAGATGTCGACATACTTCCAACCTTCCTGACTGCAACACACTTCTCTCTCTTGGGCTGGTTCTGCCTCCTGGATGCAGCTCTCCCGGGCAGACATCTTATGGCTTTGACATCTCCAACATCCCAGGGTCTCTAAGGCTTTACTTTCAGTTTCCCTGCCACATACCTGACCTCAGCTGCCGTCTTTAACCTTGAAGTAAGAGTCCCTAATCCTTCCCTCACGTACTCTTCATGTCTAAAGCCAGAACCTCATGGAGTTGGGATGGAACCTGGTCCCCTCCAGTACGGCACATTTCTTGTTGCTTTGTAGCAGAAAAGTCTTCAGGCATTCATTTTTGTCAATTGGAAGCACAGCTGGGAGGGGGGTCTTGCCCTGAGGCACCCCTCCTTTATTCCATTTTTCATCAGGCCTCTCTATCTCTTTCTGCACAAACCCTGGCTCTAACGTTGTTTCCTGGTTTTCTTTTTTTTTTTTCAAACTGTACATTTTGTATTTCTTTTTGCCCCACTATAGACCTGCATACAGGTGATCGCTAACAACCACACAGTGGAGTCAGTATTAAGCCATCTTGAAATCTCCTCTGCCAAAATAATTAATTAGTTTTCAGTTTAGTTTCAGGCAGATTCTTAGGATATGGGTTAAAGGCGGCCACATTCTTTGTTAAAATACCATAAGAATGGTCTATAGCTAATATTCTTTCTGGGCCTCCATAGTCCACATTGCTCTCAGCATTGCTGTCTTCCCAGCTCCTCCTAGGATGGGTGGTTAAACTCCATCTGTAGCATTCAACCCTTTCTGAGTCCCAATGTCTGACATTCTTCCCAAAAGCAGCATGGTCAGGCCTGTGACAGAAGTAGCCCACACCCTGATACCAGCTTCTGCCTTAGGTATTTTTCTACTGGAATGAAACAAGGATCTGACTGCTCCAATAGTTGAGGAGAAGGTTTTTATTGTAGATACGAGAGGGGAAGCATAGCCAGAGGCCTTTGAAGACTCCAGAGCAGGAGAGAAAGTAGTGAACACGACCAGCAGACTAAAGCGGGCCATTTCAGGAGGAGGAGAGAAGAGAGAGAGGCATGAGAGAGGGGCCTGAGAAAGCCAAGAGGCCAAGAGAGCTCATGACCAAAATGAGTTACATAGGAATGAAAATTTGGGGGAAGGGAAAGCTGGAGAATTTTAGAGTAGGGCATGGTGGGGTGGAGAGCTGAGAGGAGCCACAGGTACTGAGGGAGCCTGGATGCTCACAGATAACTTTGCTATGCTAGTAGGAACCACAGTTAGCCATTTGTCCTGAGTTTCTTTTAGACCTGACACTATTACTGTGATAAGATGCCATGACCAAAGCAACTTACAGAAGAAAGAGTTGATCTGGCGTTACAGTTCCAGAGGGATGATAGGAGCCCATCACCATCGTGGCAGGAGGCATCGTAGCAGGCAGGCATGGCACTGGAGCGGCAGCTGAGAGCTCACACTGTAAAACAGCCATGAGGGTTCTGCAGGGAAACAGAACTTAGTATTCTCTCCCTCTCGTTAGAATAGTTTAGTCTGTGGTCCAGCTAGTCCAGCAATGGCTGTCTACCAAAGGAAGGTCAAAAAAATCTAGTAGTTAGTTTGGTCTACAAGGCTGGATCTTAGAATAAGCCAGAATCCCGAAACAGTGGGCTCTGATGCCAGTGAAGGGATGGACTGCAAGCGAGACTGGGAACGAGCAGGCAAAGAACAAGCTTTCTTCTTCCATGTCCTCATAGAGGCTGTCAGCAGAAGGTGTGACCCAGATTAAATTTGGGTCTTCCTACTTCAAATGCTTTAATTAAGAAAAAAAATCCCCAGCTGGGGGCAGTGGTGGTGCCTTTAATCCCAGCACTTGGAAGGCAGAGACAGGAAGATCTCTGGGAGTTTTGAGACCAGACAGGCCTCGAACTCAGAGATTCACCTGCCTCTGCCTCCTAAGTGCTGGGATTAAAGGCATGGGCCATCACCTCCTAGTTGATGTTATATTTCATGGTAAGGAAACAGAAATGGAGGAAGGAAAACATAAATATCTGTATAACCACATTCTTAACAAAATAGGATAGAAATACTAACGTTAATTATAATTCTTGTTTCTGCAACTGGACATGTGCCCTGAGCTAGTATTTATAACTACCTTCCTTGGCTACCCATTCTGTATTTCTTCCATCCTCAGTAAGCAACTTTAGTAGATCTTGGCTCTTTTCCTGGAGGAGTGGCCCACACCTTCATTCCTAAAGGGTCTGTGTCCTTTGTCATCCTGTCTGGATTAGGCTGTTACAGTTTCACATTGATTTTATTCCTAGGACAGATGCCCTAAAGAATCAACCACCCTGCACACATAATAGTTTTTACCTCCATTGTGGAGAAGCAATCCGGTTTCCCTTGGTAATCTGGATCAATCATCCCTCCTAACGCCTTCCTTTTTTAGCCTGTTGGCTTAAGGGTTTCAGGCTCTGCTGGATCATATAATAACCACAGGATCAGTCCAGGACCTGGACCTGCTGTGAGTCAGACTATAGAAAAATTCCAGCCGGGCGATGGTGGCGCACGCCTTTAATCCCAGCACTCGGGAGGCAGAGGCAGGCGGATCTCTGTGAGTTCGAGACCAGCCTGGTCTACAGAGCTAGTTCCAGGACAGGCTCCAAAGCCACAGAGAAACCCTGTCTCGAAAAACAAAAAAAAAAAAAAAGAAAAAAAAAGAAAAATTCCATTAATCACCTGACCTCCATAAGCCCCTTCTCTAACCGGAGGCCCAGCAATGTTTCTTGGGGGTCTCCTGGAATCAGCATCAACTCAAAACCAATGTCCAACAGATCCCAGAAAGTCTGATTGTTACCTTTCCCCCAGTGTACAGTTCCCCTTGGAAGAGGCTGCAGGACCCTCTGGGGAAGGAATGGAGAAATGCTAACAGTAAAACTCTTACGTATTTTATCAAGGTCCTTCCTCAGGGGACCTGGCCATCCCTTCATTCAACAGGTTCTGGATCTGCAAACTGGCTCAAATCTGGCAATTGGTTCACAGGCCTAGATTCCCCTTTGCCATGATCCAATATAGCCTTTCTTTCCTTTGAGAATTTTTCTGCTTATACAGATCAAACAAAAACGCAGTAGGCTTCTTATCTGTTTCATGCCTGGGAACATCTTGACTGATTAGCAAGTACCAAAGGTTCGTATGTGAGTCATGCCACCATAAAAGTTCCTTTGTTTGTGCTGACCATTACAATAACTAGATCACCCTGCCTTTGGCAATTCAGTGCTGCCACCTGGCCCTTGCTACTTCTGGGCCCAGTTAAACCCATTGTATTTCATTCTTCCAAGCTAAGGTCTGGCACAAGGAGAAGGGCGACAACAAAGCTCTTCAAATGTGCTGGTGCCCCTCACCATTCTTTGTCTTATACAGCTAGTGAAGGCCATGTCGTCTGGGCCTTCCCATTGTGAAGGCTTAGGTTTACACAGTGTAAACTCTAGCATCGCCATTTCCCTGAGCCTAAAAGTCCCTTCGTTAACACTAAGCCCAAAGGGTACCAGCATCTCCAGCTCCTTGTCAGTGGGCCATCTTTTGACAAATGTTTCAGCCAACCATTCAAAAAAAAAAATTTTTTTTTTTTTTTGGTTTTTCGAGACAGGGTTTCTCTGTGATTTTGGAGCCTGTCCTGGAACTAGCTCTTGTAGACCAGGCTGGTCTCGAACTCACAGAGATCCTCCTGCCTCTGCCTCCCGAGT
>NC_022014.1:2008966-2011173 GCF_000317375.1 Microtus ochrogaster
CCTGCCTCTGCCTCCCGAGTGCTGGGATTAAAGGCGTGCGCCACCACCGCCCGGCTCAAAAAAACTTTTGACACCTTTTTTAACTGTGGTGGGAGCGTCTGTTTTAAACCAAGACTCTCCATCAGTGGGCCCATGTCAGTAATCTCAGCCTGATCTAGTTTCATGTGCCTTCCACCATTATCCCATTCCCTTATCAGGTGATAGTGACCCGCACCGTAAACCCAGCACTCAGGAGGCAGAGCTATGCAGATCTCTGCGAGTTTGAGGCCAGCCTGCTCTATAGAGCTAGTTTTAGGACAGTCATGGCTATAGAGAGAAACCCTGTCCTGAAAATACAAAAATAAATAAAATCCATTCCCACACATATTCTCCAGACTTCTGCTTGATTGAATTAGTAAACTCATTAAGCTCTTTAGTAGTGGGTGCACCTCCTCATGGACTACACTTCCCCTCTGGAGCCCTCTTAGCTTTAAGTCTAGTTACGGGTCTAGAGGCAGCTATTGGTCAGCCATGAGGAACATCAGTGTTGTGTTGCCTGGCATCTCCTTGAGACAAAATCACTGCTGGTTTAGCAGACAGTGAAGGATTAATTTCTTCAGTCAACGGCATAATCAACAGTATTTCAGAGTGTTGGGGTGGGAGTACCTCTTCTGCTGAGGTGGAAAGAATGACTTCCTCGGGTGAGAAATCCTTGAGAACCTGAGGGTCCAAGTCCTCAGCTCCAATAGGGTCCTTCCACTCGTCCCCATCCCAAGTTTAACTGCTGACTCCCTCCTAGGCTGGGACTCCCACGTGTGTTCAACTCCTTGGGTTGTAGTTCATTTCAGATGTAGTCAGACTGGCAAACAAGAATGGCCATCACACCAGCTGTTCCAGTACTTGAGCCCTTGGTGCATTCTCATCTCAAACTCTACCATGGGCTTGCCTTTTGTATATTGCCACAGCCTGACCTGGAGCTCCTTTGCTAAGGGCCAGTCTGAGTCTAGTAAGGGTGGCGGTGGCCCTATGTGGTTCTTCCTGTACCTGCCAGGCATCTGTGCCTGGCTTTGCCTTCCCTTGCACCTTATCTCACCCATCTTCCAGCCCCCTTACTTCCCCTGTACCGCACCTCACTTGCCTGTACACCTGCCTTTCCTCACACTGCACTCACAACTTCCTAGCCATCTGAGCTCCTCTCGTGCTCTGCCTTGCAGCCACCTACGCCCTACCTGCCCCCGCTGAACCTGCCTTGGCTGCTCCTGTTTCTCCCAGGCCTCTTCTCTGCCGTGCTCACCTCTCACTGCTCCCAGCCTCACCTTTGCTGTCCCCTTCTCCTCAGCATCTTCAGGGTCTTACGTTGTATTCTGAGGCTAAAGGAGGAAGAGACTGAGACATGGCCCTTTCTGTCCCTATTGTCCCCAGACATCTGGGCCGCCTCTGTTTTATCTGTCAGTTGATTCTTACATGTAATGTGTGTCTGGGTGAGCCTCATGGGCCCATGCACAAACCAGAAGATACTCTTGGTACCCTTTGGGCTCGAATTTCTCAATGACATTAGTCTTGTTCTATTTAGTTGACTGTGACCCTGTCACCGTGCGGGGGCTGCACTGCTGTGAGTTTCTGAGATAGTCTGTAAGGATGAGCTTGACTCCCACTCAGCAGGTGGGCATGGGAATTCCCACGCTGGCTCCCAGATGCCCCCGTGGGGCACAGCTTCTGCCTCTTTCTGCTTGTTCCTCAAGCATTTATCTCTTTGCCTAGGTTGTCTTCCTGGAGAGGCGTGTGTCAGAGCTGGAGAAGGATAGTGCAGCTGCCGGGGAGCAGCATGGCAGGCTGAGGCAGGAGAACCTACAGCTGGTGCACAGGTGAGTGTGGCCGTGGCCTGGCACCCCATAGCATCACAGCATCACCCTCACCCTGTGTGCTTTTCCTCACTGAGCAGCATCCTGCAGAGAACTAGCTCTCACTTAGTACCATCCGTCTACTCAGGTGCCGGGTGAGTGCCAGGCACGGCCAGAGGACTGCGGCAGGTTCATCTGAAGCTCTGACCTGAATAGTCTGCCACACCATTATAGACAGTAGGGCCCCCCAAAAGACAGCGAGGGCACTACGTGCCTGCGTGCAAGCAAGACAGTTCTATCCTCCAGAAGAAGTACAATGTAAAACAGAGAACTGGCCATTGTGATGCACAATCCAGATACTTGGGAAGTACAGGAGTATTGTGAGTT
>NC_022014.1:2011378-2012954 GCF_000317375.1 Microtus ochrogaster
TTTTTTTTTTTTGGTTCAAGGTTATTCTTGACTGTATAGTGTAACCAAGACCAACCTAAGCTATGTTATAGTATTGGGGGATAGCTCAGTCAGTCAAGTGCTTGCCTTGGCAAACATGGGGACCTGGATTATGTCTGCAATCCATATGAATGCTAGGCATGAGGGCATACACATCTTTTTTTTTTTTTTAAGATTTATTTTTTATGTATACAAGTGTTCTGTACAGAAGAGGGCACCAAATATTATCACAGATGGTTGTGAGCCACCACGTGGTTGCCTCTGGAATGAGGGGCTGCTCTGGAAGAGCAACTAGTGCTCTTAACCTCTGAGCCATCTCTTGGGGAGGTAGAAACAGGAGGATCCTGGGGGGCTTGCTGGCAGCCAGTACAGCTTAATCAGTGAGCGCCACAAGAAGTGGACGGGATAGCAACTGAAGTGTTCTTCTCCTTCCATATGCACACACAACACATGCATGCACACGTGTGCACGCACACAGAATTTAAAATTTTAAAACAAGGTGTTGGAGAGATGGCTCCGCAGCTGAGGGGATCCAGGTTTGATTCCCAGAACTCGCATTTCAGCCTGTAACTGTCTGTTAATCCAGTTCCAGAGGATCCAATACTTCTCTTGGCCTCCACAGACACTGTACACATGTGGTCCACAAATATTCATGCAGTCAAAACACCCACATAAAATAGAAATAAAATAAATCTTTCGAATGCTAAGCAGTAAATAAATCCGTGTGGAGAGTGGCTCAGCAGTGGAGCATGTGCTGTATGCATCTCTGAGTCAAGACAGAGCCACAGAGTGGGGGGCATCGCTGCACCCAGAGCCTTCATATATCCGTGTCCTGGGTTTCCTTGGTTTTGCTTTGGTTTGGTTTTTTGAGACAGGGTTTCTCTGTGTATCCTTGGCTGTCCTGAAACTCAGTTTCTTAAGCCCTTGGTCCGGTTCATAGCACCGGAGCCTCTGATGACTCTGAGAGCCTGCCCTGAGGGAAACACTCCAGCCTTGCCATTGGTCCTGTTTCGAGGCTCTCGAGGCTCTTGCTCCACTCATTCATCCTTCAGTAGCTGTGGGAGGCAGATGAGGAAATGGAGTCAGTGCAGCTTACATGGTTGTCCAGGGTCAGAGGACAGCAGTAGGGGCCGTGCGGCTGAGGACAGAGTGATGTCCTAGAGGAACAGGTAAGGGGGTCCTGTGCAGGGCTTGACCTCTGCAGACCTCAGCCTTTTCAAGTGGCTTAGCCACAAAGTAAACTAAACAGGAAGGCCAGTTGTGTGGTTTCCTCATGTGGGCAAGGAGAAATGAGGTGCCACTGCTGTCTGCGTAGAGCAGAAGAGAAGAGGCAGAAAGATGGTAAGTCAAAACCAGCCTGAGCTACAGAGTAACACCCTGTTGAAATAAGAGCGGCAGGGCTGCGTCCCCAGCACCCGGCCGCCTGCACGGCTAGCTTTATACCCCAAATAATTACATGGAAACTGTATTCTTTTAAACACTGCTTGACCCATTAGTTCCAGCCTCTTATTGGCTAGCTCTTACATATTGATCTAACCCATTTCTATTAATCTGTGTA
>NC_022014.1:2013100-2136033 GCF_000317375.1 Microtus ochrogaster
AATGGGTCTAGGCAGTTTCTTTATTAATAAGAAATCACTCCCACATCAACACCCTGTTTCAAAAAACAAGGAGGTGGGAGAGGGGGAGCTGGAGAGATGGCTCAGAGGTAAGAGCATTGCCTGCTCTTCCAAAGATGCTGAGTTCAATTCCCAGCAACCACATGGTGGTTTACAACCATCTGTAATGGGGTCTGGTGCCTTCTTCTGGCCTGCAGGCATACACACAGACAGAATATTGTACACACAATAAATAAATAAATAAATAAATATTTTTTAACAAAAAAAAGGAGAGAGAGGTAGAAGAAATGAAAAGAAACCAAGGAGTTGGAGATGCTGCACTTGCTCCTCATGCAGAGGACTCAAGTTCAGTTCCCAGCACCTGTGCAGCAGCTCACAGCTGTTTATGACTCCAGTGCCAGCATGTCTTACCTCGTGGGCACAAGGCACACACGTGCACACTTGCATACATGCAAGCAGAACACACATGCACATAAATCTTTAAAAAAGAAAGGAAAGGAGCCAAGTCTGGGGTTGTTAGCCTATAATCCCAGCACTTAGGAGGTGGAGCTCTGAATGTGGCTGAGCTTCCTAGATGGAGCCCGTGCTGCTGTTCTTCATATTCCCTGCCTGTCTCCAAGTGACCAAGTAGTTTCTGTGCTGAGCATTGATTGTCAGTTTTTAGCTCTGAGGAGTGTGTGTGTGTGTGTGTGTGTGTGTGTGTGTGTGTGTGTGTGTGTAGACTGAGGCAGTTGGTTCTTTCCACCCTGTTGTTTCTGGGACTCAAGTTCAGGTAGGTAGGCTTGATGGCAAGCACCTTTAGCTGCCAGGCCATCTTGCCAGCCCTTCAGGGGAATCCTAAAGCTCTGTCTATAGTCTCTTCTTTCCTCATCAGCCTTAACTTCCTTTGGTCATAGTAGATACCCTCAAAATTTAGTCTTCATTTTCCTAATCTCTGAGCGTATCACTCTGCCCCTTGCTGGAGTCAGCCCGGAGTCTGTGTGTACCGAGCAGGCACTCTACTTCTGAGTCACACTCCCTGACATTTCTAAGAGTTGGGGTTTTGTTGTTGTTGTTTTGAGACAGGGTTTCTCTATGTATCCCTGACTGTCCTGGAACTTGCTCTATAGACCACACTGGCCTTGAACTCAAGGATCTGCCTGTCTCTGCTGGGATTAAAGGTGTACACACCACTACACCAGGCTTTAAGAGTTGTTTTTTAGTCTGTTCTCCCCTTAGCATGACATTCTTATTTTCTCATACACCAGAAAGGAGCTAAGGTGTGCACACTGGGGCCGTGGCTTTTTCGCAGCTGCGGGAGGGGCTGGCAGTACTTCCCTCAGAGATTGATTACCTATGGCCATCTCTGTCTTCTGCGGGAAGCTGGGGAAGAGGCCAGAGCCTCAAGCCTAAGCAGGGCTCTTCTTTAAGTGATCTTGGAGGGGACTCGGTACAGAGCGAACCCTTCTCTAGGCACAACTCCATCACAGCCTTTAGGGTCCACGTGTACCAGGTGTCCCCACACTCTAACTGTGCTGCCACTGAAGTCTGCAATTGCCTCAGCAATGCGGACTTCTGTCACACTTGCTTTCTACAGGACGCTGTGGCCCTCAGACCCCAGCACTTTCTGGCTCTTTCTTTCAGGCCTCCCTTGTCTGAGTTTGTGGTGGCCTCCCTGGGACAGCTGCTAGCTGGTCAGTGCACAATGGCTCAGAACAAACTTGGTCTACCTTACAGATATATCTCCTCCCCTTTGCCCTTAGAGCCAATGCCCTGGAAGAGCAGCTGAAGGAGCAGGAACTCAGAGCCCAGGAAAGGGTCCTGGAAGAAACCAGGAAGCAGAAGGAGCTCCTGTGTAAGATGGAACGTGAGAAGAGCATTGAGATCGAGAACCTGCAGGCCAGGTGAGCAAAGCTCCGGAGCAGACAGCAGAAATCCAGTCTACCTGGGAGGCAGAAGGAGAAGCTTAGTGACAGCAAAAGGTCTACTCATCTGGAAAGATGCCGAAAGCTTCCTTTTTAATTTAAAATTGCATTACTTTATTATGTGTTTGTGTATGCATGTACACAGGTGGGAAAGTGAGGAGGACAACTTGTAGGAACTGGTTGTTGCCTACCATGTGGGTTCTGGGAATTAAACTCAGGTTCAGTTGAACATAAGGCCAGCCTAGGAAAGACACCTCATGCCCCCACTCCCAAAACATCAGCTTTTATTTTAAGAGAATTTGGTAGAATGACTTTTGTGTTCCCTTGGAACTGACACCATGGGTGTTTGGTACTTTAACAGTCACACTCCAGGGGAAACTGATAACCAAAATACCCATATACACTTACACACTGGAATTGTGCCAAAGGGATACTGGAGCCAACTGAAAGATCTTCCAGTGACCAGAGCTGCAAATGGCAATGGTAACAATCCCATGGGAGGATAGCCATGGTGTAAATGAGATGGGCAGGAGTCCCGAGCCACACAGTCAGTCTGTAGATAGAAGACAAGAGTCTTGCTTCCAGCTTAGCTTCCAGAGAAATACCAAATAGTGTCTGCATACACCCCTCTAGGAGCTTGTGTAGGGTCCTTCTCTTGGGGTGTAAACTAAGGGACCAGCAGAGATATATACCTAGCAGGCACAGCTTAATCAAGTAACCCATGATAGTACTGGGTGTCAGGGGAGTGTGACAAGGACCTCACTATAGAAAAAATTTTCCTAAGCACATCCCCCAAAGTCTAAACACCAAAAACTAGTTTGAGGCACATCCTGCAGAATATATGTCCAAGACTACCACAATATGATAATCTGGGTGAAACACAGACCATGGGATAGGAATATAAAAGACATAAGGATAATGTGTGAAGTCCTAGGCTTAGTGGAATGTGTGCATTGATGTGATTATCAGTGTATGGGTATGGGTTGTGATGTCCTACCAAGGAAAAACAGAGGCTTGACAGTGTACACAGCCTTGCTTTTCTTTCTTTCTTTTTTTTCTTTCTTTCTTGTTTGTTTATTTGTTTTTCGAGACAGGGTTTCTCTGTGCAATTTTGGAGCCTATGCTAGAATTCGCTCTATAGACCAGGCTGGCCTTGAACTCACAGACATCTGCCTGCTTCCCCAAGTGGTGGGATTAAAGGTGTGCACCACCTCCACCCGGCATCTACAGCTTTTCTATAAACCTAAATTTCCTAAACCCAAAGTGCCTTTAAAGCCATTGTGGTCAGTGCAAGGTAACACATGCCGTGCTCCCAGCATTTCAGAGAGAGAAGCTAGAGGATCAGTAGTAATTCAGGGCATCCATGTCTACACGGGAAGGCTGAGGCCAAACTGGGCCCCATCATACTCTATCTCAAAAGACAAAAACAGACAACAAAAAAGCTGGGTGGTAAAGTAAGAACTGGCCATGGCATTTGGGATTATTGTGATTCACAAAACAGCTCCCAGTGAGTGAGTATTTCTCTAGAGCTAGGCTTTCCTTGTCCTGTGGAGGCACAAGTTAGGGGGAACAGATCCTAACCTGTTCTTGTGTCCCAGGTTGCAGCAGCTAGATGAGGAGAACAGTGAGCTGCGGTCCTGCACACCTTGTCTGAAGGCCAACATCGAGCGCCTGGAGGAGGTAAGATGTTGGCTTGGCACTTGTGGGGAAGGTCCTGCCTAGAATAAATGCTGTCCTCTACCCTCTGCCTGACACATCCACACAGTATGGAGCCAGGACATGTGGCCATAGCCTTCCAAAAGGGAGGCAGGGGCAGGTTGGCAACACTTGGCCCTGCTGTGCTCAAATATGAAGGAGCAGCTGTTAGACATTTGGCCCCACCCAGCGTTTCCGCTCTCCCACAGACCTAGGATCTGCAGGCCCAGAACCCACACTGTCTACTCATGTCTGAATTGGCGGGAAGACAGTCTTGCACACCAACAGGCAGAGGCAGTACTGTTAGCTTCTTTTCTAGTTTTAACTGAGAGGCCACCCTCCAGGCACCCTCATAGAGTGCCTATGGGAAGGTCTGAAACCAGAATATTTCCAGCCTATTTAGGCTCTGACTCCTATAAACCAGAGGAGGAACAGGATAGAAGTGCCCCATAAATACTGGGCTAAATCATGGTCATATGAAGGTCCTCTGACCGAAGGCAGGGCAGCTTTGACAGAATGACCGTAAATCACAGACAGTCCTACCATGGACAGTGGGAACCACAATGTCACTGGATGGTCTAGAGCATAGGCCATTGAGCTAGGCTGCATGTACCAGTAAAGCGGTGCCGCTACCCGTCCATGCTGGTGTCTATTTTTACAGGAGAAGCAGAAGATGTTGGATGAGATTGAAGAGTTGACACAGCGGCTCAGTGAAGAACAGGAGAATAAAAGGAAGATGGGGGACAGGTTGAGCCATGAGCGGCACCAGTTCCAGAGAGACAAGGAAGCAACTCAGGAGGTGAGCAGGGCCATTTGTCCCTTCCCGTGTTCCCATATTGTCTGATGTTGCTGGCTTCCTGGTGGAAGCCAGGAACCCCTTTTGTTTACTGACACTGTGGGCACTAGTATGCAACAGCCTTGCAGCCTCTTGGAGCACAGGTCAGCACCCTCCCAGGAGAGGGTGGTCAGACCAGCTAGTGGTTGTGGTTGCCTCATAGCTGATCGAGGACCTCCGCAAGCAGCTAGAACATCTGCAGCTCCTCAGACTTGAGGTGGAGCAACGACGGGGCCGCAGCAGCAGCCTGGGCCTACAGGAATATAACAGCCGTGCAAGGGAAAGTGAGCTTGAGCAGGAGGTCCGCAGGCTTAAGCAGGTATGCTCTGCCTTTCCACCTACCCTCAGAGGCTTCTGGGGTGGCTGGCATGAGAGGGGACACCAAGCTGGGGTCCTTCCTGGCAGGTCCTTGTCCCAGCAAGGGGTGTGGCCCAGTGTGACACTGCCATGTCCCCTAGGACAACCGCAACCTGAAGGAGCAAAATGATGAGCTAAATGGGCAGATCATCACCCTCAGCATCCAGGGTGCCAAGAGCCTCTTCTCCACATCCTTCTCTGAGTCGTTGGCTGCAGAGATCAGCTCTGTCTCCCGAGATGAGGTGACTCGTCCTGCCTTTGTATACCCCTAGGCCTGTTTTTCTGCGCAGGTCCCTTGGTCTCCCTTTACTGACTCTGCTTTTCTGCAGCTCATGGAAGCGATCCAGAAGCAAGAGGAGATCAATTTCCGCCTGCAGGACTACATTGACAGGATTATTGTGGCCATCCTGGAGACCAACCCATCCATCCTAGAGGTCAAGTAGGACATCTTAGCCCAGTTTGGGCTGAGGATAGACTCCACAGCACCCCAGAGTGGCCAAGCCGACCAGCAGGTCCTACAGCTTACCAAGCCTAGAGAGTGTATGGGGAGCCCTTGCGCAGCTGGACTGGGAGAGTAAAGATAGGGGCTGCAGAGGGCAGTACTGAGGAAGAAAGGGAAGTCCACAGCAGGTGAGGAGTGAGGCTGGGCTCCCTGGATATCAGGAAGCCAGGGCCTCCCACCACAAGCTCACCTAGCCAGCCACACCCATGTCTCCTCAGCAGAATACAAATATGTGGGGATAGTCTCTCAGGCAGAGTGGGCCCCTCAATGGCTCTGGCATACCCCTCTTCCTGCTATGCAGCCCTGTTAGGAAGAGGTAGAAAATGAACCCTCACCTCAGTTGCTGCCTCTCACTCATGTTGACATGGTGCCACCCAAGCCTGGCCATTCCCACATGGTTTGCAAGCTGAGGATCCACAAGTTGGACATAGACGTGGTAGTCCTGGAAAGACAGGCAAAGATGGCACCCCTTAGGTCTGGTCTGTAGCCACAGGCCATCTATTCTCCTTGTGCTGCTCAGGCCTTCTCCTTCCAGATGGGCTTCCATTCACCTTCGGACCCAAGGCCTCCAAGCCACACAGCCATTATCTGGCCAGACCCTCGCTACAGTCACTCGTCAGCTCTGGTCCTTGTGGGGCTGGGGCAGCTAGTTCCTGCTGACTGTGGAACTTACTTCTGGACTGGTGAACACCCCCAGGTGCAGGTGCTGCTTCTCCTCAGGTGTGGCCTACCCTGGCTCCTGGACCCACACCTCCTCAGGCTGACCGACTGACTGCCTTGGGATAAGTTGACATTTCCCAGGCAGTAGTCTAGGCCTCTGGAACAAAGTTTCCTTCTCTGCTTTTGACTTAAAATCCTTGGGTGTCCCCCAGGAGTCATTTTGCTGGTGGGTAGGTGGACGAGGCTCTACACAGGCCCAGAGACAGAGAAAGGCTTGCTGCTTGCCCTTGCACCACTCCAAGTGCAGCTCAGGCCTGAACCCTGAGCACTAGCCTGGAGTCTGGGCGCACCATGTGAGACCACACACCATAGGCTGTGTGAGTGTGAGTGTGTGTGTGTGTGTGTGTGTGTGCGCATGCATGAGTGTGCACACAAGTGTGAATGTATGTAAGCTTGTGCCCACACATGCTGCCCTGCATCCCTTCACTGCCTACCCCTCCCCCACACCTACCTTCTACACTACGGTTTAAGATATTGCCTCGTATTGTACATTTTGGGGAAAGCCTTGTGTGTAAATCAGTGTAAACTTGGAGGAGAGATTTTTCTATCATGTAGAGTAGGTATTTTTTATAGACTGAAGGTTGATCAATTTTTTAATACTTTCCAGAGAGAAAACTATCTGTGTATACATATGAAATATATATATATATATATATGTATAATATATCAATACTGGAGCCCTGCCTTTCTGTGCCCAGGTCCAAGTCCTGTATAAGGGCTTGTGGCCTTCTCTGCTGTCTGCCCTGCAGTTCTCACTGTAAACACAGGTCTCCAGGAGACACTGGGAAACACACCAATTACCAACTTGCTCACAGCTTCTGCTTCAGCTCCCGGAGAAGTAGCTCTTTCTCCAGGGCATGGAAGGATGGGAGACCAGCAGGATCCTGTCCCATGTGTCAGCCATGACAGATTAAAGCTGTTACCGCACACAGAGGCTGGCTCCTTTCTCCACAGGGGTGGCAGGGTGGGTGGTTATGGGCCTGGCCTTTGTTTCCCTAAGGATTCTAGGGAGGTGACATTGGACATTTAAGTACAGACCATGGGAGACCCTTGGTTCTCTGCCTTGATCAGGTTGTGCCATCCTGAGGCTCCCAGAATTGCTCCTCTAGGATGGGCTACTTCCTGGGCAAAGTCTGAATCCTGAAGTAGGTAGCTCTACTGGGAGTCATTTCTAAAGGCAAGGTCCCAGTGACCTCCAAACAACTCCTTACTGGCAGGACTTGTGCCCTGAATACAGCCCAAGAGGGCCACAGTGGTCCTCATTTGAGGTTGGCAAATGGGCAGAGGGGGAAGTATTGGTGTGGATATCACAAATCTCTGGCGCAGTGCTCTTACCACTGGACTGCACATCCTATGTCTTAGAGGAGCCACTGTGTAGTGTGTTCAAGGATGAAATATTCAGAGCCTTAGAGAGTGGGAGGAGGAACAGCCCCAGGAGAAGCCAGCACACAACACCAAAGCAGGGAAGAGAATAGGCAAAAGCCAGAGGGCAAGTGTGACTCAAAAGTCAGTCTGAAGGGCTGAAGAAGTTCTGAAGACTTGGGGTGTACTCCGGAAGTACTGACGGGTATCACCAGAGCAGCAAACCACGGGCATTTGATTGGTACCAGCAAGGCCCTAGGAGAAGCTGGAAATAAGGAGGACATCACCACAGCCTTGTGGCTCTGCAACTTGGTTTCCAATTAAACATGGTCTAGTCAACCCCCAGTGGAAGATTCTGTAGACACTGAACCCCAGAAAGACAGTTCCCCATTTGGGATATAGTGGAAAGATCACACAGTTAAAATGAGTTGTTATTAGAAACATTCCACTCTGGACGGTGGTGGCACACGCCTTTAATCCCAGCATGAGTTTGAGGTCAGCCTGGTCTAAAAAGTGAGTTCTAGAACACACAGAGAAACCCTGTCTTGAAAAAAAAGAAAGAAAAGAAACATTCCAGAAAGAGCTGCCCAAGAATTTCTTGTAAAGAGCCTAATGCCTAGAGGATAATTTCCGAAGTTGGTAACCCCTAGCAGGCTCCTCACTGTACCTCTGATGGTGGGGGATACAGAGGGAGTGGCCACTGGGGCTTGCCAACTCTTGGTTCTGCAACAACCAGAACTCTCTTCCTAAGGCAGATCCTTTCTCCGGCTGACTCCTGAATTCGCTCTTATCTTCCAGTGTTGGTCAATTCTCTACTAAAAACAGCATAAACAGGGTGGCTAGAGAGATGACTTCGGGATTAAAAGTACTGACTGTTCTTCCAGAGGTCCTGAGTTCAATTCCCAGTAACCACATGGTGGCTCACAACCATCTGTAATGAAATCTGGCTCCCTCTTCTGGCCTACAAGCATACATGCAGCAGAACACTACATACATAATAAATAAATTTTAGAAACAAACAACTTAGAGGCAGGCAGATCTGTGTGAGTTGAGACCGGCCTGTTCTACAAAGTGAGTTCCAGGACAGCTAGGGCTATTACATAGAGAAACTGTGTCTCAAACAAAACAAAGCCAGGAGGTACTGTTGCACATCTTAATCCCAGCACTTCTGAGGCAGAGGCAGGTGGATATCTGTGAGTTCAAGGCCAGCCTGTTGAGCTAGTTCCAGGACACAGAGAAACCTTGTCTCAAAAAACAAAATAAAATATCAGCATAAATGGAGCTTGGCTTCTGCAAATTTAAATTGACATTGGCCTTCCTGACCATCCCAGGGCACACCCACTATTGGTGAACCAGGAAGGAGCTTTACAACCTGGATAGAACCCAGAGCAGCTGCCTAGGCATATCTTCCCTGAACTTGCTGGCATTTTGGAACCTAGAAGAAAACCAGAACACAGTAGGACTTTTAGCCAGGAACCTCCGTTTATGTTTACCGTGAGGTTAATGTTCTGATTTATGTCACTTATGGAAGTCAGAGAAACTTAAGTTTTAGACCAGACTGGCTGGGCTGCCAGCCATGCCTAAGCACATGAAGATTCCTGGGGACTCATCCATTGGGGATTTTTGACTCTGTAATAGCTTCTGAGTCTCACTAGGCTTAGGGTTTCATACGTGCTAAGCAAGCACTCTCACTGAATTATATCTGCAGAGTACACTTTTATGATTACACCTTTTTGTTTTTTATGGAGACAGGGTCTTTGTGTGGTTTGGATTGTCCTCAAACCACTATGTAACTGAGAATGGCCCTGATCTTCCTATCTCTACCTCCCAAGTATTGGCAAGCATAGGTATGTTCCACAGCCCCCCCCCCCCCCACACACACAGAATCTCACATTCTAGTCCTGGCTGGCTTCAAACTTAGAGATCTGCGTGCTTCTGCCTTAGTGCAAGTGATGTGGTTACAGGCACTAATCATCATGTCTCACCCCTCTACTTTCTGAGACAAAGCCAATTGATCATGCTGGCCTTGAACTTATTTCCTAGCCCAGGCCAACTTTGTATCTGTGACCCTCCTTTCTCCACTTCCCGAGGAAGACTAGGCACCAATACCCAAACTAGGTCCTTTTTACTTTACTGCTATGTCCCTAAATCCCAGAACAGCGTGGGGTCCCATCTGCTCAAGATTCGGGTTGATCTGTGGCTTCTGTCCCTACAGAAGTGTCCCTGCCCTTCTTGACTCTGACAAGCTGTCTGTTGTCTAACCACTCACCAGGGTTCTATCTTCTGGCCCATACTACACTAGCATAGATCAGGGCTCAGCCAACAAACTGGGATGCTCCAAAGTCTGCTGGTGATCTGCAGGGTTCCTCATGCACTAAGGATGATCCATAGTGACCAGAGATGCTGCAGAGTGTGTCCTGGATCCACCTAGCTATTCCTCTGACTCAACCATGAGGCTCACCTACTGATGTCAGTCTAGTCAGGCTTCTGGATGAATGATCCATCTTGCCTCTTGTCTATCTTCTTATATAATGCCTGACTCACCGAGGAGGCCATAGAGTGACTGCTCATTGCTGAGTTAGCAGTAACTTCAAGCACCCTGTCAGGGGGTTCAACCCCACTGCTTCTCTTGGAGTGCTCAGATGCCAGATTCTGCTCCATTGTTGCCAGAATGTGATGTCTCCCACATTGGACAGGTGTCCCCACACAGCATCTTGAGTTCAATGGCCTCTCTTTAGCTTGATGACTTCTAGAGCATAAATGATTTCCCAGAAACATGACTAAGTACCTGTAGGCCCTACTGAGCTACGCTCAGGCTTTCTGGGTCCTGGGGCAAATGTCACCCAATCTCATACAATATCCAGAATGCAGAACATCCCAGGGACTTCTTTGTTTCCCTTTACTATGTACGTTCAGCTCTGCAGCCTGATTCTTAGGTCATCTTTGGGTTACAAAGGACAAGTAGCTAGAAGTAATTCAGTTACTTCTGGTAGCCAAAGGGCCCTAAAGGGAAATACCTTGGGGCTTCTTGTGAACATCACTCCTAGGACCTGGGAAGATATCTCAATTAGATGCCAGTGTTCCTCTAGGAAAAGAGATGTGTCTATCTGGCACACGTAAAAAGGTCCAGCACGATTACTGCTTCAGACCACTGGGACAGAAGCCAGAAGTCACTGAAAGGTTGGGAGAGGTGGAGAGCACTTCATGCAGCCAGGCTGGGCTGGATCACCTTCTGACCCAGCGCCACAGATAACCTCCTCAGACCTTGTACAACCGTGACCGAGACTATCAACATTGGCCCCTGGCGCAGTGAGGCTCAGGCGGCGAAGACGGCCACCCGAGCTTTGCCCAGCGGTCCCTCGCAGAGCATCCTGGGAGCTGTAGTCCATTATCTCCCCGGATCCAACGCGCCTCATTAAACTGGTTTGGGACTACTACCTGAATCGTGGGGAGGACGAGATCTCAGGGAAAGAGGGCAGGGAATATAACCGTCCGTGGACTATAACTCCCGGCGTGCCTTGAGCGGCGTCGCTTTGCCCTGTGGGAGCCGTAGTTCCGGCGCGATTCCAGTGCCGCGTGCGCCCCCGGCGCCGTAGCCGCGGGCCCCGGCTGGGCGCCACGCTACGGAGAAGGCGTAAGGCGTACCGGGTGGGCCGGGCGGGACGGCGGGCGCTACGGAGGCGGCGTAAGGTTGCCGGGCCGAGACTAGAGCTTCGGGGCCGAAACGCGCTAAGCATCGCGGAGCATCGCGGCTGGCGTAAAGGGGGCCTTAGTGCCCTCCGGTTGAAGTTGTGGGTCAACCGTTTGAGGGCCGGCACCAGGGCCGCGCCCGCCTAGCCCGACCGCGAGCGCTGAGAAGGCGCCGCCGGCTCGCTAAGGTGAGTTCCATGGTAGGCGGCGGGCCAGTCGGCCTAGGGACTCATAGAGCTCGGCCTCGGGGCATCAGCCCGGATACTCCGTGTTTGCCTTGGGAGCAACAGCCTGGTTTGTGGCAAGCTCGTGGGTGAGAGGGAAGGGCTGGTCGTGTGGGTCACTCGAGGCCAGCCCAGGAACCTCAGACGCAGGCGACCCTCAGTGCCTGCCTGTCCTTGAGTGCCCTCTTGTCTGGGACTAAGCAACGTTGGCCCACTCTGTACGAAGGTGTATGTAGTGGGGGCTCTCTGCCTGAAGAAATCTGCAGCTACAGAGTAGCGCGTAGGGCGTCCTGTGTGCCCTCCCATCCCACACTTCCTTCTGTTTTTGTGGGCCTGTCAGTAGGCTGGGAAAGTTAGAGTGGCCCCTTGACAGCTACGGGATTTTCTTTTTGTTGTCTGGAAAGGGGACCCTTCTAGGTCTGATCTGGGAACCCGTTTGTGTGGCTAGATGGCCCTTGCTGCGCTGGCTCTCAGGGTCCCTGCAGTTTGTTACTAGACACCAGTAACAGGACCGTGAAACACCTAGACTCTAAAACAGGATACCTTCCCGAGCTTTAGGACTCTAAACACCCAGGCCGAGAACCTGAGAACCTTCGTGGGCATTTGGGGCTGGCACTGTAGGTCAGCAATACCCTCATCAGGAAGAACCTCTCCTCAGTAAGGAACTTGAGTTCTGCTCCTCCAGTGGCAGTTCCCTTGAAGTCTGGAGCTTGCCTCTGAGTTTCTCCCTGCTTCCAGAGTCTGGCTGTCAGGGATGTCCTCAGGACCACAGTTCTGTAGAATAGGACAATTGTGTCTTGTTGAACAGCAACCTTGTTTCCATGAGGTAGTTGATCCTACTTCCTTTGTGGTCTTCTGCTCCAGAGTGATGCTCCTATTTCTTTCCCAACATCTGAGAATCCCAGGAACTGTTTGAATGGCAAACAGGTCAGTGAGCTCAAGGAAGGCAGATTTAAGCCTTGCTAGATCCATGGCTCCAGATACTGTTCAGCTTTATGGGGACACTTACCAATCAAAACCTCTGCTGGCCATGGTATCTGAGAGCAGGAGCCAGGCCCTGACCCCACATCTGGGTAGAAGCCTCAGCTTGGCCTCCAGAAGAAATGGGTTCTTTGCTCTCCATCCTTGGATCCAGACTTTGCCCTGGTTCTGACTGTCAGGTTTTGTCTACTCCCAAGCCTTCCTGGCCCCTATTGTACATTATCCGGGCCTTGGGGTCAAACAGGTAAGCCCCATTTTACAGTTAAAGAAACTGAGGCTGGAGGACAGCAGTTGTCAAGGTAGGGGTAGGTGGAGTTCCGAGTCTCTGAACCCCTTTCTCCTTCCACATTTTTACTGGTGGTACTTGAGAGAAGAGCCTTTTTTGGTGCTCTAAGAGTCCTCCGTGTGTGTGCTGTTGATGAGGTGATCAGTTCAGAGCCTGAGGAAGGTAGAGTAGTTCTTTGTCCAGACATGTGCTCTCTAAGGTCAGCGCTGCCTCTCACTCCCCTAGACAATGGCTGGGGCTGAGAGAGCAAAATTAAAAAAAAAAAAAAAAAAGTAGAAAAAAGCGGTAGATAAAAAAATGTTGAACTCTTTGGAAAAAAAACACAGAAAGCCAAGATCACCAGTAACTTGTCACATTGGTTTATCCTGGGGTCCTCACTGCCTGGCCTGGGAGGCAGAATGTGAAAAACACAGCTATGGTCTTAAGGCTCTGGGCTCTAGCCTGGAAAAATGACACTTCCTGTCTCTCCCCCTCCCCGCCCCAGGGGTGTGGATTGTTTAGTTTTTTTCCTGGCTGTGCATCTCTTGCCTGGTCCCCACTTCATACTGGCTATGTCACCTGACAAGCAAGAGCATCTTGAAATGCATGTGCTCCTGGTTCCAGATGTTCCTAGTCTCCTAACCCCTCAGGCTGGATGCACTCCGCCATTTGACCTTTCCACATTCCTGATATGTCTTGGCTGTCTGGAGCCATTTGACCCTTATATGTCTGATACCATTCTGGTTTATTCTGAGGGGTCTACCGGGGGCACCCCAGCTTCCTGAGTCTCCCCTTCTCAAGTCGTGTATGTTATTTCTTAGAAGGTCCTGGTACCCAACTCAGTCCAGCCCTACCCTGAGCAGGTAGCCAATAAACATCCTCAGTTGGCTGCTGACCATTGGTAGCCTTGGGTCAATTGACTTCATATATATAATTTTAAGCACATTGGTGTGACGGTGTTAGATTCCTGATCCAAACTGAGTTACAGACAGTTGTGAGCTGCCATGTGGGTGCTGGGAGTATTTGAACTGGGTCCTCTGGAAAGGCAGCCAGTACTCTTAACTGTTGAGCCATCTCTCCAGCCCCAGGTCAATTGACTTCTAAGGTTGAAGAGCTCTCCTTATCTAAAAGGGCAGCATGTCGTCTCATGTGGAAACAGGGACCTGGCCTCATCTTGTTTCTGTCTGAGAAGGAACTTAGCAGCCTATGACCCTTGTGTAAGTGTCACTTACAGAGGAGGCTGAGGGTTGAGGCTGTGCTTGAAAACCTGCTTAGCCACGATTGCCACTTTGTGAGTCATGGCATAACCATGTGAAACCTTGCGGCCAGGGGACCAAAGAACATCTTGATGTGGGCAACATGTTGCTTCCCAGGCTGGTCAGACAGACGTTCTCTACCACAGTGTGGAGATACAGGAGTGATAGTGTGGGGCTCTAAGGTGCTGAACGGTCTCACTGTTCTTTGTATTCTTCTGCACAAGCTGCAGTATGGGAAGCCAGTGATGTAGCCAACTCTCTCTAAGGATTCACCAGGCACCAGGGCAGGTTTGCTCAAGTCTCCATGTTAGGAAACCAAGGGGAATATGTGCATTGGCCTCAACTCTCTTTTATTGCCAAATGCATAGCCATGGCCTCCTGCTTCCCTATACTGCTTTCCCCACTTCCCTGGTGGCTAAGCTGGAGGATGGGCTTGGGCAGAGCTTTGGGATAGTGGAAGAAACACATGTCGATAGTTGCCGTTTGAAAATGTCAAGGTGCAGCCGTGCCGCTGCTAATAGGATGGGAAAGCTGTGGAGTGCTCTTTGCTGCAGAAGTTGCTCCCATGCCCTCCTCCAGGGTTCTTAAAAAGTTGCCCTTTAGATATAAAGAACTTCCAGACTTTCTGTCCCTTTCTTAATCTTGCTGACCATACACCATTTGATGGAAAAATCAATGAGTTGTACAGCTTTTGGAGCGCCTGCTTTTATGCAGATGTGGAAAGGCCAGAGCTACTGGGGAAAGAAGTGCTGCCAGACGTGCTATGGCCCCCTAGTGCTCCTGTCTCCTTTTGGAGCCAGCAGTGAGCTTGAGTGCCCTAGGATTCTTGTTCTGCTGATGGCAAGGCCACCAGGCTACCTTCTACCTTCTTTTTTAAAATTGTATTCCACAGCAAACAACACTGAACTTATGAACCAAAAACTGAAATCCTTTCTTTTCCTGGCAACATTTTGAAAAAGATAATTTCCCTTTTCATAGTGTATAGCGAAGGTGGTGTGCAACTCCAGAAACACAGAAAGAAGGCCGTTCAGGGACCGTTTCCCTGTCTGGGAGGCAGCAGGGTCAGCTGTAGGTGTCTCAGACTAGCCTTGCCCCAGCCTCAAGAACTGCTGTAGTTCACCTCAGCAGGATCTATGTGTCTCATTTGTTCTGAGCAGGCCTGCAGCTGGAGGCCCCACTGCTGTTCTGAGGTCCAGCCTAGGGAGTGTGGGGGGGGGGGGGTGTGAGAGACTCTGTGTAGCCCTGGCTGTTCAGGATTCACTCTGTAGACCAGGCTGGCCTTGAATTCAGAGGCCCCTGCTCTGGAGTGCTTGTGTGTACAGCTACGTCCAACTCCACTCTCAGTTGCTTATGAGCTGGAGACCAGGAAGTACTTGGCAAAAATGGAAAAAAAATCTCGAACTCAAGGTTAAGAACTACCTTGTGACGTGTTCTGGCTTCCAGTCAGGGGAGTGAGAGGCTTTAAGACAGCACCCTTCTACCTAAGTCTTTATCCTACTCTTGGCCCTTAGGTGGGTTTTTCATTTTCAGTAGAATCTCTGGTTCACTTTCTGAGTTCAGCTCGCACCCTTTCTGTTGTGTGCAGGTGAAGGGTGATGGCCACTGTCTCCAGTATTACGCATATGAGAAGGCAGTGGCTAAGAGAGTAGAGGAGGTTGCAGTGGCCCAGAAAGGAAGTGCAGGATGAGGACATATGAGTATCCTGCCTGCATGGCAACATCTGCCATAGTGAGCAGGTACCGAGAAGAGCAGAGCTTTGCAGCTTGAAACAGTGGTTACCCGTTGGCAGTTGGAGTGACTGAACAGTGCCAGGACCTGAGTCCAGGGAATCCTGGTGACACTCTGCTGTTCCCCTGAGCCCTGCCCCAATCTGGGCACAGTTCCCTGGCAGTACCTAGACAGCCTAGGCTTCCTTGCCAGCTACTACTGATCTGTGGCCCTGACGATGAACTCTACCCAGGGGCAGAGCCAAGTTGAGGAACATCAGGAGAGGATCTTGAATAACCCCCTCTGCTGTCCTACCAGTGCCACAGCCTGTTTGCCATGACAGGTTGGTTCCTGTGGCAGTGGCAGTAAAGAGCCAGCAGACCGTGTTGTCTCCTGTGGTCTCTGGCTAGGGAACAGACACAACTTTTAAAGGGAAGGAGTGCCTAGGCAGCACATGCTTAGGTGGGGCAGTAAATAGAGGCTCTGGCCATAGCAGTGTGAAGACGGCAGGGCCTGAACCACGCGGCCAATCAAGACTCATTTGCAGGACTTTGCTCAAGCGGATAATCCCAAAGGCTGCATTTGGCATTCTTGGGCCAGAGTCCAAACCCTGATAGGAGGAGCGTGCTGTCTTGGTGAGTGCTGCAGTGGCAGCCTGTTCAAAAGTTGGACACACTGACATTTTGTCATCTGCGTGGCCTCAGGTGAGCTAGTTATGAGGCACTGTGCTTGTTTGATGGAGCTGCAGAGGTGGGAGTGCAGAGACCCTTTCTCCAGTGTTCTCAGGTGACCAGCCCTCTGCCCTGCCAGCCGGGCTCTCTGGCTTTACAGAAACTGTTTTGGGGGAAGCTGTGCTCGTGGGGTTTGGTATGAGGCTCTCCTGGGCCTCATACCCTCTTGGGTGTACCACCTGAGATGTCTGCCTATGGCCTGTCAGGGACTCCCACCTGGAATTCTTGTGCTGTGGTGTCTTGGCCAAAAGAGGCTCCAAGAGCGGAGGGTGGTCCATTTCTGTGGAGGCACTCTGCCTGTTTTCAGGGAATGCTGTTCAGCCAGTTCTCACAGGGTTGCGTCCTCCCCTGGGGTAGATCCCAGCCTAGTTTCTTGAGGAGGATTCACTTCCTGTCCCCAGGCCATTTCCTCTGGAGCTGGCCTTGATATCCGCAGCGTTGCTTCCCAGCAGTGGTTTGGTCTTGGTTTCACAGCTGAACTGACTGCCTCCTGCCCTGGTAGGTACAACGCTAAGGGATGGTGGATAGCTATTGTTGCCAGGTGGCGGCTAGCACTCAAGTTCTGTCTTGCCATGCACTGTCTCAAGAGACAAGTGATATTGGGGTTACTGCAGTTAGAATGGGAGAAGATGGCCCTTTGTAAAATTACCAAGAGGAAGAGCTTGTGTGTTAGGTTTCTACTCAGTTGGTGTGAGAACCCATTCTATTCTTATTTTACTGAGGTTGAGTACTGTGCTCAGGGCACTCCTAAATGGGGAGACGGAGACATTGTACTTCCTATACCAAGAACCCTTGAAACACAAGGTCTCCCTGGCCTTGACTTAGTGATATCCCCCAGATTGTCCTGAGAATGAGGTATCCCACAAGTCCTTGGGAGCTCTGGGCAGGAAATACTGACTTGGCTGTTTTAATGTGGGGCAAAAAGACAGACTCTACTAAGGGACCCTCACGGTGGGACGGTGGGTTTGCAGCCCTTAGGTCTCATGACTTTTTTTTTTTTTTTTTTTTTGGTTTTTCGAGACAGGGTTTCTCTGTGGTTTTGGAGCCTGTCCTGGAACTAGCTCTTGTAGACCAGGCTGGTCTCGAACTCACAGAGATCCGCCTGCCTCTGCCTCCCGAGTGCTGGGATTAAAGGCGTGTGCCACCACCGCCCAGCAGGTCTCACTGCTTATGAAAGCCACGGTGGTCCCCACCCAACCTCCAGCCCTGAGCGCCCGTGAGGAAGAACTGTGGGCCTGGCCTACCTGGGATGTACTGTCATGACCAACACCTTCTCTCAGAGGACCCTCAGAGCTGAAGGTGGAGCTGGGGACAACAGAAAGAAGCTGTTGATGTAGAGAGTACACCCTGTGTGGTTCTGCGCAGAATCCATGGAGGCATCATCCTGTCTTCTCGTGCTTGTCCTGGTGGTCTTCTCCAGCTGCCCTCAGCATGTGCAGAGAACATCTCAGACCAAGGCTGGGGACATGCTAATCCACCTTGATAATTAACACTTCGGCTTTCAGAACAGTGACAGCCCCACTTCCTTGCTTCCTTGAGGCCTGATCTAGGCCACTGTCCCATTTAAAAGTAGAACAGTTTCCAAATGCAAATAAGGGAGGAACTGACTGATTTGTTTTGAAGTGGGAAAGGCATAAAGGGCTGATAAGATGGATGACCCTATCTCTCAAATCTTATGGCCCTTAGTCTACCCTGCCCCTTCTGCCTCTTGTTGGAGACTGGTTACACTTAAGTCATGTAGCAGCGAGACAGTGTCTGGGGTAGGATCTCTGAGAATCACTATTTGCTGTGTCCAGCCTCCTAAGACAGCCTGACCTGCAGCAGAGGTCAAAGGGTGTTTGCTAAGCACACAAACTGGAGTAAAAGGAGGTGCAAGTGAAGTGCTTTCAGGAGAGGGGGCTTTGTCCACCAGCAAATCCTGTCAGAGAAGACAGCCCTTGGGGTGGCTCAGGCTTGCCACCTATAGTGGGGCCATACTCTCTTCTCCTTCCTGTTCTCTTTGAGTACAGCCTAGGCAGCCAGAATGTGAACAAAAACTGGATCCACCTGTGTTGGCATTCTTCCGTGTCCCTGCCTGTCACCACATGCTAATTATATTGGTGTGCTCTGGCCTAGATGGGAGAGACCTAGGAGGGGCTAGCCTCCTTCCCTCAAAGGGGAGGTCCCAGTGTTCCCTGGCAAAGTGGCCTGGGTGTGATAATTGCTTCTATAGAGGGTTGGCCAAGCCAGAGAAACAGCCAACACTCTCTAGCTAGGGCTGCTACTGGATTCCCCTTCTACCCTTTCAAAGGTCCCTGAGTGCAGTTGTCAGAACCCAGAAGGAAGGCATGTAGAACCTTGTATACAGCTGTCTACCATACATGTGGAGTTAACAACCACCAGGTCTACAGAAGGTGCTGGGCAAAAGGCCTGCAGAAGGAAGGTGGGTTTCAAAGAAGCACACGTGTATAGTTGGGTGTGGTGACACATGCTTATAATCCTACACTTGGGAGACTGTGGCAGGAGGATCAGGAGTGGAAGAATGTCCTTGGCTACATAGTGTTTTAAGCTAGCTTGGGATACATGAGAAATACTGATGTCAGCCTCTTGAGGTAAAAGAGCCCCCTAGGCCAACAAAGAACTAGTAGCCAACTGCTCTCTGGTGTGTGTGTTGGGGTGTAAGGGAGTACTAAGACTGCTAACATCTTTTAGGTGGCCTTTAGTCAAGAGGCTCCTCCACACACCAAGGGACTCTCTCCATCTTCACAGTGGATATGGTTGGGACTTTGTAGCATGGAGAACTGAGAGCATTGCTCTTCCTGCCTACCTTTCTTCTTTGCTCTGCACACTTAGCAAAAAAAGAATGTGCTGTCCCTACCTTTTCAAGAGATCCTATGTGCAAGGCATCCCCAGTGAGCAAGCACAAAGACAGGAGGAGGATAGTCCCTGGACAGGATGAAGAGAGGGATAGGTGGGAACTACAGGAGCTGTGGGGCAAGCAGCACTCAAGCCCATGCAGAACTCTCATATCTTCTGGAGAAGCAGGTAGGCAGCCCATGAGTCTAGTGCATGCTTTCACAGTGAATGTGGCAAGGCCCAGTGTTGGCAGTAGATCACCTCAGGACCCTATTGTAAGCAGTTTCTGCCCCATGGGCATCTCCAGCTCCCAACACTCTTCCCTCTCTCTTACCTGCTCGGGGTTTGAATATGAGAGAGGAGCATCAGAAATTCTGGGGTGCATTTCTCACAGGAGTCTCCTTTATTGCCAGGGCTTATCAGTTTGGGGGATTGTTCCAGCGCTGACAACCACAGGAGAGGCAGGTGCACTGGGTGACCATTGTAATGTGGGACTGGTGGACAGAGCTTGTGTTGCTGGGCACCAGAACAGAATCCTGTCACCAACACCAACAGTTCACTAATACCCATGCAGAGCAACAGCACACATGGCTGCTCAGTCCCAGGAAGTGACATGTCTTTGTCGAGCTAGAAAACAGTCTAAAGATCTTGATCAGGGCCAAGTGCCATGGTCATGCCTATAATTGTAGTACTCAGCAAACTGAGGCAGGAGAATTAGGAGTTTACTCCCAGTTTAGGCTACATTGTAAGACCCTATGTGAAAACAATCAAAGGTAGTAAGAGTGCAAGATTAGCTAAGGTTACTTAGTAACACCCTAAGTGGGCTAGGGAGTCAGGAGAAGCACCTTGACCAAAAAAGGGATACTTAGTAACTCAGTAATGTCATTTGTGATAATTTCATACTGAAAGGACAGCATTCTAGATATGTTAGGTTACACAAAATATGCTGAAATCTTTTTACCTGATATTTGTTTTCGTTGTTTTGTGGGTTTTTTAAAGATTTATTTATATATATGAATGTTTTGCCTACATGTATGTATGTGAATCACATGTGTGACTGGTACCCATGATGTCAGAACAGCATGTCAGATCCCCTAGAACTGGAATTATAGATGGTTGTAAACCATCTGGGAATCCCAACTCAGGTCCTCTGCAATAGCAACAAAGTACTCTTAACCATTGAACCATCTCTCAAGCTCCCTGTTTTGTTCATTTTTGAGACAGAGTTTCAGCATATACTCCAGACTGTCCTAGAAATCTTGATTTCTTCTTCAGCTTCCCTAGTACTGGATTATAGGTCTGAACATACCCAGTTCCACCTGTTATTTTTTTTAGCTTTTTATATTACTATTATTATTATTATTATTAGGCCAGGGAACATGTGCACACATGTGGAAGTCAGAAGATGATTTTGGAAATTCCTCCACTGTGGCTTCTGGCCAGATCTCCAGCCCTCTCTTCGTTTTGTGCCTCTTTTGTGTGGCTTGCAGGAATCATGAACCTGTACTATACCGTCTGATCTGGACTGGCCAGCCCTCGGTAAAGGAACACTTAGGAACATTTGCGGTGTCTTGTGCTGTGTAATCTCTGAGAGAAGCCACAGACAGCATGTAAATAAATGAGCACAGCCTTGTCTAGCCAAACCATTTGTAGACACTGAAATGTGAATTTCAAGCTGACGTGGTAGCTTACACTTGTGGTCATAGTACTTGGGAGGCAAGGCAGAAGGAGCCTGAGTGGAAATGCAAGCTGGGCTGCATGAGACCCTGTCTTCAGAAAAGGGAATGTGTGACATTTTAGCTCACATAAGTTTCATTTCTCATACCCTTTCATTCTTTTGGGTGGGGGGGCGGGTGTTGCGGGTGTTAAAACAGCTGTAAGCCAGGCTAGCTTTGAACTCACAGAAATCCACTGCCTCTTTCTTCCAGGTGTTGGAGTTAAAAGCGTGCACTACAACTACCTGGCTTGTTTTGTTTTCTAGCCATTCCAAAGTATGAATTCAAAGCTTTCAAATATCACAGGGTCACCAAGCCAATAGGGCCAGTCCCTTGGCAAAAGCAGTCCCTTACATGCTAACTCAGAAAGTAGCTGGGAAACACTACTTCATGGGAGAAACAGCTGGTTCTAACTGCAACCTCGTGGTGAGAGGTTGCAGGACTACCTGACCCCATGCCTGGGTGTGTTGGAGAGGGTTTGGGCTTGATGCTGATGGTCTTCTCAGGTGTCAAGTGCTGACTCTCAGAAGTACTACACAGGCTGTTACATGTCATGTGGGCCTGTCCCTTGATCCCATAGTACTTTAGGTGTGTCTCTTGGCTCCTTATATCAGCCTCCCCTCATTCATACCCTAATACCAGAGTCAGTATTATAGAGGCTTACTCAGAAGCCAGAGAAAGTGCTGTCAGTGGGTGGTAGGGGAGCTTAGGGTAGGAAGTGCTAAAACCAGGACAAGTGTATGGTCTACGTATCCAGACACCTTAACCTAGTGCCCAAAGAGGGGACACACATACACACAGACCCAGTCACCCTGTGTTTGTCGGTCTCCCCAACTGCCAATAGGTATAAACTGGCTTTCCCTGCAGCACAAAAATCTACCCTCTTCCTCCCGGTCAAGGACAGTTTCTCGAGTTCCCTGGCATTCTCCAGGTCTAGGGTTTGCCTGGTAAGGGTGTTTACACAGTCAGCAGCTGCCCTTCTAAAGGCACAGCTTGGCCCTGACCTCTTAGCTCTTCAAGGGCCATCTCGCTGTGCCCTCTGCTCCTTCATTGTTTTTCCTTTCCTGTGGGCTAAATGTCCCCTTGATAGTCTCTTCTGTGGTAATGCAAACTGTTCTGATGGAAGACTAGAGACTAGTTTGAGAGGACGGTGGGTTTTTCAGGTTAGGGTGATAACCTGAAACCCTAATATCCCTCAAGTCAGGGAGCTGCAGCTCCATTTGGTGCTGACCTTTGGTCTTTGACCTATATTCCCTTGTGGGCCTTGTCTATAGGATGTACCCTACAGTGCTGAAAACTTTAAAGTCATGCCCAGGTCTCTGAACCTCACTTTCCTGTCGTGTACCCCAGGCTGCTTGGCATACTGGGAAACTCTCCCAGGGCCTAGAGTTTCATCTGTGTGAATCACACTGTTTCTTCTCTCTTTTTATTCTGTTTATTTTTGTTGTTGTGTCACTGACCAGCCGGCTGCCCTTTCTCCGGTGTGGGCATTCTCCTCTCTCCATGCTTCCGTTCGCGTGCCACCGGCCAGAGGTGACCAGGCCCGGCTCTCTACGTGGCCACTGTCAGGGGGGCCATGGGGAGCTCCGCCTCCTCCTTGGCTGCCGAGACGGAATCAGACCACGGCTTCCCTGGGGGGCCACCCTACCCAGGGCCCCCGGCAGCAGCTGGCTGGTGTAGGAGCGGACCTGGGGAGACTGTCTGGGGAAGTGCTCTGGTCACCAGACAGCACCCACGTCCCCGGGCCCGAAGGTAAGAAGGTGGGGAGGGGCAACCCTGAGGGGTCTTAGGCAGGAGACTTTTTCATTGTGTCCCTCCTTGACACTGATGCTTGCTCAGAACAGGGGTCTCTGTTTATCAGTGCTCTCTGTCAACTCATTTCCCCTAAAGGTGCAGGAGCTATCTGATCTGGGGTTATTGCTGCTCTTGGCTGAAGAGTGAGGCTTTCCCTTGCCTGAGGTTCTGCTATGTCTACTGTTGAGCAGTACCTGCCCATGGTCTTCTGAATTCCTATGAAGGCTGTCTGGAGACCCCCTGCCTTGGAGGCTGATAACTTCAGCCCTTGTAGCTAGCATGTATTAAGAGTGCTGACTTGTTTCACACAGTTGTCAGAACTGAACACTGCTCCCCTTTCCCAGCCTGTGGCACCTATGCTCCAGAATGGCTGTCTCTAGGGATGCCAGTCTGGCTGTGGGGAACCACAGCCTTTACCTGCATGCATGTCATTTTTAAAGGAAGGATATCTGGCACCCCCTATATAGCCAGGGTTCCACCTCAGGTTGCAGACCTGCTCTGTTCTAGAGAACCCAGGTAACACTCTGATCTTTTCTTTACTCAGAGAAGTGCATGGCTGTGACTTCCACAAACAGCTCACTCACTCATCTGTCGGGCATAGAAAGTTAGCTGGGCATAGAGCACAGACAGGAGACTGCCTTCTGAGCTGGCAGACAAGTGACCTTTAGGAGATGCTGGAAGGAGGTACTGAGACCAAATGAGTCTGTAGATCTGAGTCACTCTACTGGTTGGGAGAGTCAACCACTGGAAATTCAAGGTCCAGAGAGACAGGACAAGCGGCACTATAGCAAGGATCTTCAAGCAAGTGGAGATGGTGCAGTTTCTCATGTGTGTGAAGGCATCACAGTGCCTCCCTGCCCTTAGTACTCAGGATGCTCCAGGCAATATCTCTAATACAAGTTTTAACTCTGTTAAGCAGTTTTATTAGAATATGACTTATACACTGTCTTAGTTTTTCTGTTGCCGTGATAAAACACCATTGACCAAAATCAACTAGGGGAGGGAAGAATTTATTTTAGCTTACAGTTCCACAGCACTGTCTGTCATTGAGGGAACTCAGGGTGGAAACCTGGAGGCAGGAGCTGATGCAGAAGCCATAGAGAAGTGCTGCTTGTTGGGTTGCTCCTTGTGGCTTTCTCAGCTTGCCTTATAGCATCCAGGACCACCAGTCCAAGGGTGGCACTGCCCACAGTAAGCTGGGCTCTCCTACATCTATCACCAATCACGAAAATGCACCACAGAATTGCCCACAGGCCAGATAGTGGGGTATTTTCTAATTGAGGAGCTCTCTTCCAGAATGACTCCAGCTTGTATCAAGTTGACATAAAGCTCCACACACCATCAAATTCACCTGTTCTCAATGTATGTACAGATCATTTTTAACCAGTTCATAGCTTTGTACAAACCCTTATGAGTTAGTTTGCACCTGAACGAGATTCTGTTTGTGGTCTTTCCATCCCTGCTCTGGCCCCAGGTAGCCACTAACCTGCTTCCTGTTTGTAGGTTTACCTTTTCTAGAGATTTCACATGTGACCACATGTCTGACTGGCTGTTTTCACTCAGCATACTGTCCCTAAGATTCATTCCCATTGCAGCATGGACTTCCATCTTTGCATGCTTCTGTGGTCTTCTGATGTAGGAATAAGCTACGTTTGGCTTGTCTGTTCACTTAGCTCTTATCATAATGCCGTTTATAAACTTTCATGCTGAAGGTTTTATGTGGGCATGTGTTTAATTGTTTTGGGTGTATCCCTGATCTGGAGCTGCTGCTATGTTTGTGGTGAGTTTACACAACATTCTGAGAAACACTGCTGTCTCGGGGGTTGGCCCACTTACATTCCACCAACAGTGTTGGCAGTGTCCCCTGACTTTGATAATGCTTGCTATCATCTGTCTTTGACTCTAACCATCCTGCAGGGTGTGCAGTGAAGCTTTACTTGATTTAATTTGCATTTTTCTGATGACTGTTGGTGTTGAACTGCTCATGTTTTCATATGTGTGTATATGTATGTGTGTATCTCCTCAGGAAAAACTGTGAAGAGTCGAATGTCTAGGCTTTGTGTGCTGAGGCTGTATGCTGCACTTGTTTTCTGTCTTGTGTCAGTAAGCAGCGCTCCAACAGAGAATGTCACCATGTACATGTCACATGGGTGGGTGGCTCTCCTGCTTTTATATTTTACTAAGTTCATGTGTGTAAATGAAAGTTCAAGGTTTAAATTTTAAGTGAGTTTGGGGGTGAGGGGTTACTCAGCATTGTGTACCACACCCTGTTGCTGCAGATTTTGGCAAGCTGCGGCAAGAGGCAAAAGAACATTGCTGAGAGTTTGGTGTAGCCTGGGCCACATAATGAGTTCCAGGCTGGGTAGGCTGCTGAGTGAAACTCTGTCTCATAAAGCAGAAGTAAAAGCACAAGATTTGGGAGGTTATAAAAGCGGCACAGTGGCTAAGAGCACTCACCCACTCTTCCAGGGGACCTGGGTTCAGTTCACATTGTGGCTCCTAACCACCTGAAACTCTGCTCCTGGGGTCCAATGGCTCTTCTGACATCTAAGGGCTCCAGCATGTGCATGGTACATATACATACATATATTGCTTAATATATGTGTATATTTAAAACACAAGATTTTTTAAAATTTATTTATTTATTATGTATACACTTTCCAGGATACAGTACCAGATCTCATTACAGATGGTTGTGAGCCACCATGTGGTTGCTGGGAATTGAACTCAGGTCCTCTGGAAGAGCAGCTAGTACTCTTAACCTCTGAGCCATCTCTCCAGCCCCCCAAAACACAAGATTTTTTGTTTTGTTTTTGAGACAGGATCTGTATGTAGCTTTGGAGTCTATCCAGGAGCTCATTTTGTAGACCAGGGTGGTTTCAAACTCACATAGATAGATCTGCCCACCTCTGCCTCCCAAGTGCTGGGATTAAAGGCGTGTGCCACCACTGCCCAACTAAAGCACAAGAATTTTGAGGCAGGTGAATCTCTGAGTTTGAGGCCAGCCTGGTCTACATATGAGTTCCAGGACAGCTGGGACTACAAAGAGAGACCCTGGCTCAAAATAAATAAATAAATCACAAGAGTTTAAAATCCAGAACTATGACCAGGCATGAAAGTGTGTGCCTGTAATTCCAACACTCTAGAGGCAGAAGCAGGATCAGCAGTTCAGATACAACTTGGGCTATGTGAAGAAAGGAAAAATTTGGGGCTGGAGAGATGGCTCAGAGGTTAAGAGCATTGCCTGCTCTTCCAAAGGTCAATTCCCAGCAACCACATGGTGGCTCACAACCATCTGTAATGGGGTCTGGTGCCCTCTTCTGGCTGCAGGCATACACACAGACAGAATATTGTATACATGATAGATAAATAAATAAATATTTTTAAAAAAAAAGGAAAAATTTAAAGACATCCATAACTGTTTGGCTGGACAGATTCATCTGAGCTAAGCAAGGAGGTGGGATTAAGAGGAGAGAGAGACCCAAGACTTGAGGATGTCTTTACTTCCTATTACTCCAGCCTCTTGCCAGGCTCTTCCCCTCAACTGGCATCCTCAGTGTATACTAGTTCTCAGTAGGCCTAGGACTTAAGTAGGCAGCAGGCATCTGAGTTGAATCAGAAATAAACAGTGTTAATGTTCTGAAAGAGAGGGGATGGACATGACAGGGTTACTGCACTAGACAGGTGGCAGGAAAGCCTAAGGTGACACTACTCTGTGGACACCCTTCAGGACTCCTTCCCCACGTATGTGTGTATACTCACACAGAAGTAACACAGCACAAGCATAGGAAACAGACAGCCTTTCCCCCAGTGTTCATAGGACATTGGGTGGACTGGGAGAAGCATAGGGCAGAAAGTAGCAGTTCCTCATCATATCTCTCAGGACTGCCGCCCCCAGCGAGGTGGTATTCTCCTTTTGGGTAACACCCATTGTATGGGTAAGAAGGCAGCTCATCACCTGAGCCCAGGAGATCAAGGTACAGTGGGTTTCCTTCCTCCACCAATGAGAGCCCAGTATAGGAACCCTGCTTATATCCAGCCTCACCTGGCTGGTTAATCAGTAGACAGTTGATTCAGGCATTGCCTGCCTAGGGACAGAGGTAAGGAGGACACACCCATCCAGAAAAATTGAGCAGGCCAGCCTGTAGTCAGCCCAGGAAAACAGCCTGGTACATCTCCCTGGAAAGGGAGACACTACCCTCACCCTTATGTAGGTCCTCAGGACAGGGTAAGAAACTGGCAAGGGTAGGGCATGGAGCTGCTGCTTTGTGGAGCAAGGGCATCCCATCTTTTAGTGGCCTAATTAGCTAACCTGTCCTTCCTAAGAGGGGAGAGACTTCTTGCAAAGACCACAGCAGGATGCAGCAACCTCTAGGTCCTCTGGGTGCTCATTTCCTGGTTATTCAGGTAGACTCTGTTGTAGCTTTGGAGCCTGTCACCTCCCTTTGCATGAAATCTGAGTGTCGCACTGCCCAGGGAGTCGAGAACAAAGCCCGTGTCCTGAAGAGTTGGAACTACTTCTGTGAGCTCATGTGCTGTGATTTAGGAGTATTTGTGTTGAGAATTCTAGAAAATCAAGTGCAAAACCCTTTTTTTAATTTCTTTTTACTTCTGGATCTAGGAGTCGAGCCCAATATCTCATTCATGCTAGTCAAGCACTCTGCCACTTAGCAACACTCTCGCTGTTTGTTGTGTTGAGAGTTTCTCAGAGGTTTTGCCAAATTCTGTATACAGATTTTATTGGGTCTTCAGCTCTACACAGACTTTTGTGGTGGTTTGGCCTTGCCTATGGACTTGAGGTCTTGAGTCCTGGGTCCCTTCCCAGGCCTTTCAGTAAAGGACTGGTCATGGACTATGGGCATTAGCAGGTGAACCAAGGAGGGTAAAGGGTAGGGGTCCTGGGAGGTTCATAGCACACAGCTGACCAGAATTACCCTAAGAGTCCTTGGTCTTGAGAGGTTTTCTGGTTACAGAAGATGCACAGCTTGGCCTCTGGAACAAGTTTGATCTTTAGGCATTGTTTCTTTGGAGCTGTCCTATACTACAGCTGGAGTCTTCCTGATTTGGCTCATCTATATGAGTTTCCTGTGTGGTTCCTCTTTCTCCTCTCATCCCAGTCAATGGCCATGCTTTGGGTTCAACTGGGCCAGACCCTGGCCATTCCAGCTGTTTCCTGAGATGAATGAGCACCTGAACTTCCTCCCTAGTATTTTTGAAATTTGTATTAGTCATTTTTCTTCTTGCTATAACAAAGTACCTAACAAAACCCACTTAACGAAACAAGGATTTATTTTAGTTTACAGTTTTTGTGGGTACATATTCCATCAAAAAGAGGGGCTTGCCGGTGGGACTCAGTATATCTCAGAGGGATGAGAGTGATCGCCTGCCTCTGCCTCCTGAGTGCTGGAATTATAGCCACCACACCTGGCTCGTGTCAACAGTCAAGTCAGTCTCTTAACTATAAAGTTTATATAATTCCAGTATACAATGGCATAGAGTAAGTAAACCCCCTTCCAAAAGAGAGGAAATGGAGCATTGCAAAGTAAAATAGGGCCAAGGAAGACCAAACCCATACCAGAAGCTCAGTGTCCTGTATCTGTGGCTTATTGTGACGTTCTCTAGACTCCAACAGCCTTGAATAACCCCATTCTCCACTTGTGCTGTCTCCAGCACACATAGCCGCTCTCTTAAGCCAGCTCCACTCCACTTCAGCAGCTTTCCTCAGCAGACATTCTATGGTCTTGGCATTTCCAGCATCATGGGGTGTTCATTGCATCTTGGAGTTTACCTTCATAGCATTGTGCCTTCTCGAGGCCTTGCAGAAAATCTAAGTATTCAAATATGTAAGCCTATTGGGCCATTTTTATTTAAATCATCACAGAGGGTACACAGTCCATTATTCAAGGAGAACGTGGCCATGAGCGCATGAGACAGCTGCAGTTAAGAAGCAAAGAAGCTCATGCTTTCTCCTTTTTTACATATTATTGTAGGTTGTGTGTATACATGCATGCATGCCGTGGCTCACCTGTGGAGGCCAGAAGACACTTTATGAGAGTTGATCCTTTCTATCCACCATGTGGGTCCCCAGATGTCAAACTCAGGTCACCAGATTTAATGGCCCTCCTTTCCCCCTTTTCATTTAACCTGGAATCCCAGTCTATGGGATGGTGCTGTCCATATTCAGAGTGGGTATTCTAGGCTTGGCATGGTGGGACATGCTGCTAATCCCAGTACTCGGAAGAGATAGAAGAGTCTTTATAAGTTTGAGGCCTGCCTGGACTACAGAGTGGATCGTCCCTCTTCAGTTAAACCTCTCTGGAAGCACCCTCAAAGATCCTGCCAAGGTGTAGCTTCTGTATGATTCCAGATCCAGCCGAGTAGACAGGAAGCATTAATTAGCCATCACAACCTTCCTCAGTCTGTATGGTCAGTGGCCTAGGGCTGAATCAGAGAATGCCCTGAGAGCCCCCTAGGAACATTTCATGAGGATTGACTTACCTCAGGAGGTTCCTGGGAGGTAACCTGTCAAACTCACTGTGGCCCACCAGGGCCCTCTGGGATGCCCATCTTGTGCTATGAAGTAGATGTGCAGGTGGAGACAACAGTGCTCTCGTATGGGAGAGGTGTCAGGGGACATCCTCTCTGCTGGCACGCTGTGTTCTGTCCTTAACCATGAGCCCTCTCCAAGGAAAGGAGTGGAGGAGAGAGGTCTGGTGATCTCCAGGCTCTGACCTGAGCCTGGTACACCTGCACACTTGCTGCTCCAGGGCTCTCAGAGTTCCTTCTGTCCACTTGGGCCTTGCCCACTGTGGGCAAGGCCGTGGGCAGCTCAGCAGCTTCTGCATGGGAGCCTAAGCACCTCTACCTGTCTCTCCTGGGGCTACCCAACCTACACAGGCAGGTGGAATGAGAATCAACCCTGGGCCCTTAGGCAAGTCATCTTTTGGAGGGAAGAATTTTGTTTGTTTGTTTTTTGAAGAGGAATGTTTTCCTTCTTCCTGAACCAAAGGTTAGAAGCATAACTTCGTGCTTCATTGTAAAAGGCAACTGATTTTCCCAGAGGCAGAGCAGCTATGGTTAGTTCTACAAATAGGTATTGTGGAAGTGTGTTTGCAGCTCAGCTCATCCCTGTTGTGGAGCCCAGCACCCTTTCCATCCGCCTGAGGGACCCATCCTGGGAGCAGGTAGTCAGGCCAGGAGCCCAGGAAACCGGCCTCCACCCAAGCCCAGGGACTGCACTCCATGTATTCTATTTGTTCAAAGCCCAGAAGCATGTCAAATTCTTAGAATAATGCAAGGTGCAAGCCTTATAACCTCACCTCCATCCAGGCTCACGCTGTGTCTGCTTTGTGTCCTCACTGTGCTCAGGTAGCCTTTCCAAGAAGGATCCACAAGCCTCCCAATACTCATGGCCACCCTGCTACAAGCCTAGTGGTGTGGAGTGTGCTAAGCCCATAGGAAAAGGCCAGAATGCCCAGGTTTAGCTCTGATTCCACCCTGACCTGGGGCTCAAGGAGTCTCCCTTGGCACCTATGAATGAGGGAAGCTGAGGATGTGCACTGGGCAAAGGCTTAGGCTGTTCTTGAATGAAGACTGCCCCAACCATTATCCCTCAGAACATTGCTGACCGCAAGGTGACCACACTTCCATATTGCTGGCTCTACATCCAGTCAGGCATCTACCTCAGCCCCAGTCACCCTCCATGGAAAAGTGGTGTCCTTCTCCCCATGGATGATTGTGACTTTAGGCCTCAAAGAAGCCACACTAATCAGGTTCTTCCCTTGCAGCCACACGCATTCTCCTGGGTCTATGGCCACAGTTGGGGAGTGGTCCTGTGCGCGCTGCACATTCCTGAACCCTGCCGGCCAACGCCAGTGCTCCATCTGTGAGGCCCCCAGGCACAAGCCAGATCTTGACCAGATCCTGCGGCTCAGCGTGGAGGAGCAGAAATGGCCCTGTGCACGTTGTACATTCCGGAACTTTTTAGGGAAAGAGGCTTGCGAAGTGTGTGGCTTTACCCCAGAGCCTGTTCCTGGAGCCCCTCTGCTGCCCATTATCAATGGGGTCCTGCCCAAGCCACCCACCATACTGGTGGAACCAAAGGGCAACTGCAAGGAGGAAGCAGGCCCTGTGCGGACAGCAGGGCTAGTAGCCATGGAGCCAGCCAGAGGGCACTCTGAGGAAGAAGAAGAAAAGGGGCAGGAGGACGAAGGGGAAGGGACAGAGCCTGGCAGTGGCTGGGCATGCCAGCGCTGTACACTGCATAACACACCAGTGGCCAGCTCTTGTTCTGCCTGTGGGGGACCCCGGAAACTGTCATTACCTCGCATCCCCCCGGAGGCCCTGGTGGTTCCTGAGGTTGTGGCCCCTACTGGCTTCCATGTTGTTCCTGCTCCATCTCAGCCTATCCTCCCTGGGGAAAGTGCTGATGCTGATTCTCCTTCCACCAGCCAGGGTTCCATCTCCACTGACCAGGAGCCCCCCAGGGTACCACCCTTCAGCCCCTTCTCACCCACCCTACAGAACAACCCTGTGCCCAGAAGCCGCCGGGAGGTTCCCCCTCAGCTTCAGCCACCTGTGCCTGAGGCTGCTCAGTCCTCGACCTCCACAAGCTCCAAAGGGCCCCCGCAGGGCCCTGGACGAGCTGCAGCTGGGGCCTCCCGCCTAGCTGAGCTGCTGTCAGGCAAGGAGTTGCTACCAGGCAAGCGACTGAGTGTATTGGAGGAGGAGGCCCCAGAGAGCAGTCCTACCCGCTGTGAGTCGTGCAGTGATGTCATTGACCTGGCTGGAGACACTGTGCGCTACACACCTGCCAGCCCCTCCAGCCCTGACTTCACCACCTGGTCATGTGCCAGGTGCACGCTTAGGAACCCCACAACAGCCCCCAGGTGTTCAGCATGTGGCGGCTCCAAGCTGCATGGTTTCCAGGAGCACAGTGAGCCCCCTACCCACTGCCCCGACTGTGGTGCCGACAAGCCTGGCCCCTGTGTCGGCTGCTGTGGACGAGCTCCCTCAGCACACAAGGCTGCCCGCCTCTTGCCTGATCGCCTGGGCCAGTGGGCCTGCCCTGCCTGCACCCTGATCAACACACCTCGGGCCAAGCACTGTGCAGCCTGCCATACACCACAGCTTCTAGTGACCCAGTGCCGGGGGGCTACACCCCTGAGGCGCAGGGAGAGCATGCATGTGGAGAAGCGGAGGCAGACAGACGAGGGCGAGGCCAAGGCACTCTGGGAGAACATAGTGGCTTTCTGCAGAGAGGTAAGGAGCTTCTCTTCTAAGGCTGAGAGGCAGCTTGGCCCAAGGTAACTAACATTTACCTCTACTATTCATGTCACAGTCCCTCAGCTCCCAGGCCTAGGAGGCCCCCAGGCCTCCCGTGTCTAAGCCCACAGAGAGATGAAGATACAGTGAGGCTGTCCAACACAGGGCAGCATGCCCCATTAAAGCTCAAGGCTGGGGTACCTGGTGCTCCATTTGAGCTGCAGAGCCTGAACCCTGGGTGGCTTCACTCTTGGGTCAGCTGAAGGAGCAGCTGGAGCTGTGCCATCTCCCAGGCTAACATGCTCACTGTGGCCTGGTTGCCACTGGCCTACAGTGTCATGGGCAGGAAGGCCATGTGTCCCCAAGCCCACTCAGGATCATCCTGATGGTGAGCCCTTCAAACCATTCAGAGTTGCCTAGCGCCAAGGTCGGTATAATATGCAAGAACCCCACCCCAACCTTCTAAAGCTCTCTTGGGAGGGTGGGGTCTTTCCTCCAAAAGGTAGAATGGAATCATTCTGGGCCTGAGGCTGCCCTGCCCAGCCTGAGTGTCCGGCCATGGTCCCTACAGAACAGTGTGAACTTTGTGGATGACAGCTTCCCCCCCGGGCCTGCATCTGTCGGCTTCCCAGTGGGCGACAGCGTCCAGCAGCGAGTAAAGCAGTGGCTGCGGCCCCACGAAATCAACTGCTCTGTCTTCAGGGACCACGGCACTCCGTGGTCAGTCTTCCACACCCTGAGGCCCTCTGACATCCTACAGGGCCTGCTGGGGAACTGCTGGTGAGGCTCCAGGTTCCTGCCAGGAACAGGCAGGCTCAGGGGAGGATGGAGGCTACTGGTCCAGTTGTGGGCATATTGTGAAGTTGCCTGGCTCAATCCAGGTTCCTCAGTGCGTTGGCAGTCCTGGCTGAACGTCCCGACCTCGTGGAGCGAGTGATGGTTACACGTAGCCTATGTGCAGAGGGTGCCTACCAGGTACGGCTGTGCAAGGATGGCACGTGGACCACAGTGCTTGTGGACGACATGCTGCCCTGCGATGAGGCTGGCTTTCTGCTCTTCTCACAGGTGGGACAACAAGGTGGGAGGCCAGGCCGGAAAGCCAGGCAACCTCTGACTCTGATCCCTCCCCCAGGCACAACGGAAGCAGCTGTGGGTGGCCCTCATTGAGAAGGCGCTGGCCAAGCTGCACGGCTCCTACTTCGCACTCCAGGCAGGGCGTGCCATTGAAGGCCTGGCCACACTCACCGGTGCCCCCTGTGAGAGCCTGGCGCTGCAGGTCAGCTCCACTAACCCCCGAGAAGAACCTGTTGATACTGACCTCATCTGGGCCAAAATGCTGAGTTCTAAGGAGGCTGGGTAAGAGGCGGTCACTGCCATCGTCTGTGGCATTGGGAGGAGAGAAGAGTGGAGTGGTGGGAGAAGTGGGGCCAGCGCCCTCTGACTGTGCCGCATCTAAGTAGATGCTTAGCGAGCCATAGCTAAGTATAGCCATTCTAGGTAGCCACCCTAGAAAGAGCCCAGATCTCATTACCTCTCACTTAGGAAAAGACAGGCAAGAGTTCACAGAGGGACCCTAAGGAGTAGGTTGGTGTTGTAAACCTTGGTCTAGCAGAGTCTAAACCCAAAGACCTACGGAAGCTCTAGTCCTGGAAGAGGATGCCAAAATACCTGCCTCCCCTGAACCTGGGCAGTGCTACTGCCCACATTTCAGGCCCAAGCCTTCAGAAACCAGCTTGTTGTAGCCCAGACACGCTGAGCTCATCCAGAAAGCACGTGTCACATGGGTCCCAGACTATACCCCCATGTTCAGGAAGGGTCATCTCCCCTGTTGTCCATCCATTCCATCAGCCAGTGTCACTCTGCCCAAACAGGTTTCTCATGGGTGCCTCCTGTGGGGGAGGTAACATGAAGGTAGATGATGCTGCTTACGAGAGCCTGGGTCTGCGCCCCCGCCATGCTTACTCCATCTTGGATGTTCGTGATGTTCAGGGCTCCAGGTAAGGGCCCAACTGGCTGAGGGTGGACAAGTGCATGGGCACAAGGCACATGGTTCTTGGTTCTCAGTCCTGTGATCTCCAGGCTCCTGCGACTCCGGAACCCTTGGGGCCGTTTCTCCTGGAATGGCAGCTGGTCGGATGAGTGGCCACACTGGCCAGGGCACCTGCGAGCTGAGCTCATGCCACATGGCAGCAGCGAGGGTGTTTTCTGGATGGAGTATAGTGACTTTATCAGGTACCTGGATGCCCTCACCTTTCCTGTGGCCAGATCCTCGGAGAACTGGTCTAGATAAGCAGTTTGTCTGTGTCCCAGCTCCTGCGGGCCTCTGAAAGGCAGCTCTTGGTCTGGCCAAGGAATTTAGGTTTATATGAAGCAGGGCTTTTGTGTGTCATTCTGTACCCCGTGGTATTCAGGAACCATATCAGTTTGCTGTCACTGTGTTCAGATGCTGGAGGAGAACGACTTAAAAGCAGGAGTGAATAGGTATGCTAGCACACACATCTGTAATCCCAACGCTCCAGCAACTGAGGGAGGAGGGTCCCAAGTTCCTGAAGTACATAATGAGTTTCAGGCCAGCCTGGGCAATATGAGACCCCATCTCAAAAATAAAACTTACTTTGTTCATGGCTTTAAAGATTTCAGTACATGATCAGCTGACCCTTGCTATAGATCTGGTGAGCAAAGTCTCACCTCATTGCCGTCAAGAAGCAGAGACAGACAGGTAGAGGCCACACATATCCTTCAAAGACCAGGCCTGAACCTGGAAGTGTCCTTACTCCAACCAGGCACCACCTCTTGATAGCCTGTTCATTCAGCTATGAACTCATCAATGGCTTCACCCACTGATGAGGTCAGTTCCCTCCTGATTGCTGTAGCACCACCAGCCAGGGACCAGATACTTCACATACAAACCACAACAGGGCTACAGCCTAGAGAAGTGCTTTCTGCTTAAGGGACTCCCAGGGCCGGCAGAGAGGGGTGGGAGACAACTAAAAGGGAACAGTGAAGCAGGGAGACTGCTGTGAGTGCTGAAGGCTGAGAGCAGAGGCCGTAGTGTGGGCACTGCATCCCAGAGCTGGGGCATTGGGCTGCACTCTGCTCAGCTGCCCCTTTCCCTCACTGTCTAGGTACTTTGACTCTGTGGACATCTGCAAGGTACACTCAGATTGGCAGGAGGCACGGGTTCAGGGATGTTTCCCAAGCACTGCCAGTGGACCAGTGGGTGTGACCGCGCTGACAGTGCTGGAGCGTGCCTCCCTGGAGTTTGCCCTTTTCCAGGAGGGCAGCAGGTAGGCAACAGGTTGAGCACTCTACCAAGCTAGAAGCACATGGCTATGGCCACATGAGCAGCAGCCCGTTATCTCTGGCCCTCAGGCGCTCGGATTCAGTGGACAGCCACCTCCTGGATCTGTGCATCCTGGTGTTCCGGGCCACTTTTGGCACTGGTGGCCGCCTGAGCCTGGGCCGCCTCTTAGCCCACAGCAAACGTGCTGTTAAGAAGTTTGTGAACTGTGATGTCATGCTGGAACCTGGCGAGTATGCTGTGGTGTGCTGTGCCTTCAACCACTGGAACCCTGCTCCACCAGGGCCCCCTGCCCAGGGTAAGGGCCCCAGCCAGATGAGGCCCATACCCACCCTCCCACCCTCTGAGCCCCAAAGCCCACCCACGGGAAAGCTGCTGGCTCCGTTATCCACACCCCTCACAGCCTCCAGCCCCTCAACAGGGGTCCCCCGAGGTGCCCCCGAGCCACCCGGCCACGTACTCGCAGTGTACAGCTCCAGGCTGGTCATGGTGGAGCCGGTGGAGGCGCAGCCAACCACACTGGCCGATGCCATCATCCTGCTCACTGAGAGCCGGGGCGAGCGGCATGAGGTGGGTGGGGTCCTGATGGGGGAGGGCAGCGGGTGGGCAACCACCAGCCCTGGCCCACCCACCCTGTGCCTGTGCCCAGGGCCGAGAGGGCATGACCTGCTACTACCTGACTCATGGCTGGGCGGGGCTCATCGTGGTAGTGGAGAACCGGCACCCCAAGTCCTACCTGCATGTGCAATGTGATTGCACCGACAGCTTCAATGTGGTATCCACACGTGGCAGCCTGCGCACCCAGGACAGTGTACCACCCCTGCACAGGTGGGTACCTGCTGTTTTTTCCCCTACCCTAGGCCCTGGTCTCCCACTGATCCTCATCGGCCCTCTCCTCCAGGCAGGTCCTGGTGATCTTGTCCCAGCTGGAAGGCAATGCTGGATTCTCTATCACCCACCGCCTGGCACATCGCAAGGCAGCTCAGGCCTTCCTCAGCGACTGGACGGCCTCTAGGGGTACCCACAGCCCCCCACTCACACCTGATGTGGCTGGTCTCCATGGACCCCGGCCACTATGACTACAGTTCCCTAGGGCAGGGCCTACGTGCAGATCCACCCACCTGCCCTCCCCGACGTGCACTTTATGAGGGAGACCCCCAATGGAGGATGCTTGAACCAGAATCTCAGGACCCTGCCCAGGGAGCCACCGGCTACAGGGTGCAGCCTCCCCTGGGCCTCCCTCCCCTCCTTCCACACTCCAAATACCCTCAGTCCCCCACCAGGCCTCCCAGCTGCCATGCTGAATACCTCGAGCCGGGTGGGCTTCATTCCAGTACTTCTATCCTGAGCCCTGGGGGCAGCTTCAGGTGGCCAAGGCCCTGTGAATATGCAGTCACTTGCTGTAGAGAGGCAGTCTAGATATATGTTCAGAGAACCAGATCTGGGGGTTCAGAGGCCATGATCCTGCCTTGAGAGCCTGGGCAACCCTTTGTGGAGGCTCTGATCTGCTGCTTCCCCCCCTTGGTTTGTTCCCAAGCCCAGCTCCCTGCCTAGTGAGCAGGGTCCTGATAGCCTTGGCACATGAGCGGCGCATTGCAGGAAGCAGATGCCTGGGTGGCCATCAGCCAGGGCTTGGGGACAGCTGCCCCTCCTGCAACACTATGCAATTCCTGGAGCACCTTCCAGGATCGAAGCCATGATGGGGTGGCAGGTTGGGAGCCAGACCCTGCCTGGCTGTCTGGAGAAGCGCTTCGTCCTTAGCTTCCCTGACCACAATCAGCACTGTCCCTCGGCCTCAGTCTGTCCACAAAGAAGGACACTCCCCAACCCAGTCCCATCACAGGCACATGTAAGGTGTGACTACTTCCTCTCCTAGATGAGGGAGCCAAGCTGCCCACTTGCCCAGCATTCCCCTAGCTGCTTGTCAGAGCCCTTATCTGTCACGTGGACGCCTGAGTCATTTCCTGGGCCCCCCCACCTGGCCACCACTGTCCTGCAGCCCCATAGGCAGTGGGCAGCTCGCACACCCACTGTCCTTGCCTCCATGGGGCTTGCAAGGGTTTTTATACCTAGAGAAACATTCCCTTCCCCTCTGGGCCTCCTTTTACTCTGAGCTGTGAATATTTTTAACCCTGTAAATAGGACCAGCTCTTCGAACACAGAGACTATTTTATCAGCTATCAGTCCCTTCCTTGTTCGATGACTCCATAGGCCATTTCCACTCAGGCTCCAAGGACCAAATAAAAGCGTTTTGTTTTGTAAGGGAGCTTTCGGTCTTTTGTCACCCTCTCTGTCCCTACACACACGAAAACAGGCTGTTCCAGAGGCCAGCGTGGGAATAGAACTGTGCAGAAGAGTACCAGGGTTTGTGGGGTGGCAGTTCTTGCTTCTGCCTAAGGTGAGATGAGCTATGAGCCAGCCAGACGAAGTAGTGAGTATCCAGGTAAGACAGGCTGGAGCCAGACCCTAGGGTTTTAGCCCTACAGCCAGGTAGGACCAACATGGTAGGCAGGACAACATGTGTGCAAGTATTTTTTTTTCCTTCTTGCACTGGGGGGGATGAAGGCTGTCTGAATCCATCAGTCACCAGGAAGGAGCAGATGGAGCCAGAGGGTGAGTGGGACTGTAGCTGCTGCTCTCTTCTTAGCTGTGTCCCCTCCCAACTTGGTGCAGGCTGGGCCCATCTCTGGCCAGCAGCCCAGGCCCCTTCAGGAGCTAGAGGATGCCCCTGGGCAAGCGGGGGTTGGGGGTTCACGGCCAGAGTGCACCGCGTAAGAGGCCTGTCACAGGCCAGCCCCATCGAATGTGAAAGCAATTAAAGCCACCAGCAGTGTTCGCTCCGGGCGGGCCTCGGGCAGCGGGGCAGCTGCCACAACACATCTCACCTCGCCGCCCACAGCGCCTTCCCTGCCCTGATGCGGCTGCGCACCAGGCTGGACCATCTCTTACAGTGGAGGGGCAAGACCTGCACCCATGCGTACTTAGGGCAGGAGCCAGCTTTGGGCACCTTTGGCAGCCAAAGATCAGTTAGTTCCTCTTTCTTCTGCCCTATTCCACCTGGCACCACTATACTGGCCCCTGCAGCTCCAGCCCCAGAACAACTCAAGAAAAGGCAGGACTCTAGTATTGGGGCAAGATGGAGGTCCAACTGCTAATGCTCACCCACTCTGCTTGGTCCCAGCAAACACTTTCCCCTTCCCTCCCCCATGGACCCCAACATATGGGGAAGGGAAACAAAGGGGCATTCAGAAGGAAGTTATACACATAAGCAAAACTCTATCTAGTATTGGGAGGGGGCTAGGGCTCCTCAAAAGGCTGCTGAGTGCTTGATTCTGGATGGGGTGAGAGGACTGGAGGAGGGAGGTGGGCAGACTAGGCACAGCAGTAGACCACACCATAGCATTAACACACTAGGCTAGACTGGGTGGGTTACCATGAGCCCAAGATCAACAGAACTAGTCACTGAAACAGAGTTCTGGGCATGAGAGTGGTCAGAGGCTCTGGCCCCTTATCTCTGTCTCATCCTCACTTTCCACGTTTCTTCCTCAGACCTACCTTTCCAATAGCCGTCAGCATGGCTTCCCCCAAATTCCTGGTCCTTATTGGCCCTGTGTCCCCATGGCCCTTTCTCCTGGGCCCACTGTCTTCATCGCTAGCCGTTATGGCCTTCCCAGGGCAGGCAGCGGCATGTTCTCACTTGTGAGGCATCCCTGTCAGAAGCACTTAGTGTACAAATTAGCCATGACCTCCCTGCCTCCCTGTGCACAGCTCTGGGCGCGGGGCTGACAGGGCTGCGGCTCCCGGCCCTCTTCCACCTGCCCGGGGCACACAGCAAGCTGGTGTGGACCCCTGGCCACCACCCACAACCAGGCAGGAGGTCCCTCCCTGGTAACATTCCTCCCAGGAATCTTCTCCTGAACCCCAACTTTGATCTAAAAGGGGTGCCCACCACAGGGTTTACTCAGTGAAATTCTGGAGGCTTCAAACCGAGGCTCAGCCCTTGGAATACTCCAAGAGTGGCAGTCCCTGGTGTTGAGGGCAGTGAAGGCCCTGGACATAGATAGGGTCAGCACCCAGGCCCCCACTGCCCCACCCGCCATCCTGCCTGCCATTCAGGCAGGGAAAATCATCTGTGACAGGCCCAGGAAGGCTGGCCCCAGGGGCCGCAGAGGAACGCACACAGCTCCACTTCCCAACATATGGCTGCTGTCGGCCCCAGGCACTGTTCAACCAGTGCCAACCGGGCTCAGAGACCGGGCGGGGGCTTGGGCAGCATGAACTTGTCCCACCCACCTGGACAGGCCGGCTGCTCCCTCCAAAGGAAGAGGCCCCTGTCCAGCTGGGACGTTCCCATGAAAGGGGGTTTACAAACACCACCACCGTTTACATACCACACCTGGCTCAGATCCTCCAGTAATCACACAACAGGATCTCATCCATCCTGTTGCCCAGCATATAGTGGCAGCCCCTTCCTCCCCAAGTTGCTGGATAACCCAGCATGTCCTGGAATGGAGCACTCAGATCCCAGAAGGAAAATTCATCAGACTGCTCTATGCCCCCCAGTATGGGCTCCACTCATGTCCTAGCTTCCTGAGCCTAGGTTTTCCCTCTGCAGTCAGCAGGTCCTGTCGCCTCCCTTCCTATACTGTGTATCCACTGTGGCTCCCTGGGGCTATCGAGACCTGCAGCCTCCAGCTCCAACCGAGCTTCAGGCAGGAGCCTATCTCCTGCAGCAGCCAAGCCCTCGGTCTGCTCTCCCACCAGCCTGCAGTCCCCAAGGACACTTTGTGCAACAAAGGTGAAACTACAAGGGTGTCTCTTCCTCTCTGGATCAGGGATTTCACAAGGACTACGGATGCTGCCATGTGTCCTGTACTCAGAAGGTGCAAAGTGAGCCACTGCCAAGTATACTATGCAGGACTACAGAATTGCTGCCGCTCCATGGAGTCCCTCTGTGTGTGGGTTTTAGACCCTGTTTGGCTCTAACCTCGGTCCCTCTGCCCACTGTGGAGTTCCAGCCAGCCCCATGCCTGTCTTGGGGAGGGCTGCAACACTGAGGGAATGAGACAGGGCAGAGTCCAGAAATTTTAGCCAGCTCACAAGCCTCCAGCACCCACAGGGCCAATGCTAATGGAGGTGACAGGCGGGCAGCCATGGGCAGGTCAAGAAGAGAAGGTTAAATGGCTGAAATAAACCTCCAGCTGAGGGTAAAGGCAAGACCCACACCAGGAGAGACCACCAGGCCCCTATCCTAGTCAAGGATCCTATTAGGGCCTGAAGCTAAGACCAGGTGCTCTCTGTACTCCAGAGGGGAGAGCTACTGCTTCAGGAGTGTGGGCAGGATCTCAGACTCAGGGTGACAAGTCCAAACACCAAGCTATGGCAGCTCAGCCACTCAGGAGGTAGAGTCATCTCCTAGAGTTCATGGTCCCCCATTCCTAGAGGGGTGGGTGGAAGGCCCCAGCAGAGGAATGGTCAAAGGTAAGAGAGGAAGAGGAAATCAGGAGGGGCTGGGTGTGCCTGAGAACCCCTTGGGCAAAAGGGAGGGGCTGCCAGGCTCACCAAGCTCTTCAGAGCTCCATGGCAAGCCCAGGGTTCAGGAGTTTCTTTCCCCTCTAGGAAATCCAGGAATGTGTTCAAGTGATAGAAACTCTTAGGGTCATTTCTGGATGTGGCCCCTCCCTCCCGTCTCACATGAATTTCTGCAAAGGCCCATGAGAGGCGGTACTGCCGGGCATGTGGGCTGCTCCAGTTCCCTCCTGCTCTTCCCATTCTGGCCATGTTCTTCCCATCTCCCTTCTCTGGGCCTCCCCAGAGCTGGCCTCGGCAGTGATCCCCCTTATGGCTATCAACCTCATACCTGAGATGCTACATGGCGTATCTCTGGGTTTGTCCTACAGACCACAGGTTCACTTGAGCTGCTCCAGGCTTTGTTCCCTGACTGTTGAAGCCAGGCCTTCCCTGGACAGTGGCAGCAACCTCCAGCCTGCCCCTGATGTCGTCAGCCAGAGGCTGTTCCACAGTTCCCAGAGAGGACAGAGCTGTCCTTGAGAATTAGGGGCCCGTGCCTAGTGTTCCCACTTACCTCGTCTCAGAATGACCTGAGTTTGCCATCATCTCTAGTTAGTGCCCACAAGGAGCTGGACTCCTGGTCTCAGGACTACTGGCACATTGGCCACTCAAGCTGTCTCCCAGCCCCAGGCCACCTGCATGGTCAGCTGGTTAGCTGGGCCAGGCAGGCAGAAAGGAGCATGCTGTACAATCCACAGCACTGCTTCCAGCTCTGGACGCCCCTCAGTTGGGGGGTGGGCTGCTTTCGAGGAAGGCAGCACGGAGACAGGAGAAAGCTAGACTGGAGAGGCCCTACTCCTTGACTTGCAACCTTTGGGCTTTGGCCAACAGCTGGGCACTGGCCATTATCTGCCACACAGACATGGGAACCAAGTCCAGGTTCATGGGACTAGAAGTACTGAAACCTCAGTGCCCTCCACCCTATGACTGCCCCCATGTAGTGACCCAATGGAGAGATCCCAGGAGCCAGTAGCTGAGTCCTGAGTTCCCAAGAGTCTCTTGACCTCTGTGCCTCAGCAGTGCAGGCCTGGGGTAGCAATCACCCTTCCATGCTTGAAATGCTAAACAGCACACCTCTGGGCTAAGGTTTTTTTCCCTACACATAGGCAGACTCCAGAGAGAGAGAGAGAGAGAGAGAGAGAGAGAGAGAGAGAGGAGAGAGAGACAGAGAGAGAGAGAGAGGAGAGAGAGACAGAGAGACAGAGAGAGAGAGAGAGAGAGAGAGAGGAGAGAGAGACAGAGAGACAGAGAGAGAGAGACAGAGAGAGAGAGATATTATCTGTCTCTGTCCAGGCCATGCCCACTGCCCACATGTACCTCTGAAACCCACCAGTTAGGCGAATTTCCCTGGGATCTGGTTAAGAAGTGTGACCCAGGAGCAGTTCTGACCACGAAGACATTGAAGAGAAGGCAGTTCCAGCATTTATAGTTGCTGGGCGTTCCAAACCGACCTGGGTCCTTTGTCACCTCACAGCCCTTCTAGGGAAAGCCACCAGCGAGGATGAGGCACTTCAGTGAGCAAAGGCGCTGGATCTGTCCTGAAGTGGAGAGGAACCTCCTAGGAAGTGGAGAGTGAGGCCTGCCTGGGAGTGGCGTGATGAATCCAGGAGTGTGGGGTGCTAAAGCATTGTGTCTATTAGCCAACAGAGCAAGGGGAGTGGGGGACGCCTCCTGTTTGGAGTAAAGGAACCACACAAGCAATCTGGCTTACCCAGGAGAAGCTGGCAAGGACACATAGGTTCCACCGCCTGAGCTCTGGGCTTGGCCCCTCCTGGTCTGTTCTGGAGCCCCCCTATCCTAGGGTTCAGCCCCCGGGACCTGGTTTGGGTGGACAAGAGGCTGTCAGGGGCCAGACCCCTGACGGATGTGTGCTGACGCCCCCTCTTGCCACTGCGGCGACCCGGGAGACTTGGCAGCCTCTGCGCACCCCCGCGGCAGCCTGCAGGCGTCGGGGGCGGGGACGGTACCAGGAGCCCCTCACTCGGCCCGCACCTGCGCGCCACTCCAGGCTTTTGCAACACCGTGGCGGGTCCGATCTCACTCCCTCCCGGAGCAGTCCCAGCGCGTCCACTGAGTGTGCGGGGCGGCGTGCAAGGAGATGTGAGCCGTCTGCGACTGAGGCTGTCCCGCCTCCCTTGCCCAGCCTGGTCGGAGGTCGCTGCGTTTGGGAGCTCGCGCAGTGGCGCACGCGCTTCGCTGCCAACTTTGGTGGGCGCCTGCGAGTCGGCGTCGGGGGACGCGGAAGGCGGCTGCAGTGGCATCACGGCATCGCTACCGCTTCCAGCTCTGGACCTCAGTTACGCCGCGGTGTCCGCAAGTGGGAAGTTTGCCCCTCCACGGGCTCAGTTCGGCAGACGCGGTAAGGCAGACAAGCGGCACTTCCAGTGAAGTTGGGGCTCAGGCTCCGGACAGAATGGAATGCGTGGAAAGGGCTGCTTGTGATCCCCGCACTTTGAGGAATCATCAGGGCGGTGCCCGCAGCGGGGAGGCAAAAGGAAGGTTTTAGGGTCCCAGCTGTCCACCTCAGCTCCTGTGCCCATCCCTATAGAGTACTGAATCCCAAGAGGGTTAACGCATGTGTGGGCTGTCCCCTCCAGCTATTAGTTCTGACCAGGCTCTAAGCCAGATTGTAAGGGAGCACAGGCCAGGTCATAAGTTGGGGCTGGGACTTGGTGGCAGCAGAACGAGTGTGCCTTTGTGTATGTGTGGTGTAGGGACGTGCACTGTGGTGGACCAGTGCCCAGCATCCTCTCGGTCTTGGAGAGGTCAGCACCTTGGGTGCCTGGCCTGGAGAGAAACACAAGAGCCTCACCCCCTGGGTCCAAGGCCCCAGGAGGACCCCTTCAGTCCGGGCTGGGAGGTAGGTTAAACAGTAGCACCAATCAGCACAGCTGTGTGGCTCCCAGGGCTGGGTGATCGATGGTCCCCGCACAGACGCCTCTGTTGCCTGAGCACACATCCCTATCTGTCATCACATCTTGCAGGGCGCAGGGCGGGAGGGGGGGCTGGAATGCAGGCAGGAGAAGAGACTGTCTCTGTACATGCCAAGTCCAGGCTGGGTCTGCAACCCCTCAGGGAGGCCCCGACCATTTCCTGAGCCAGCATCCACCTCCCAACCTAGGAGTCTCCCTTAGCCTGTGTTTGCCCCATCTCCAGTGCCCAGCCTGGCCATGTGGACTCCTCTGTATGGTCCCATGCCTTTTGGCATGCAGTGCTTTTTACTCTTCTAGCTATCCACCAAAGGGGGGACAATCTGATCTTTGGTGAGAATAAAGGTGAATATCTGCCACGGGCAACGTGCAATGGCCAGCATGCGAAAAAGCAGAGTTCAACAACTGTCTTCCACTCCCAACCTCGCCGCTCCAATCATGCGGCTCTTGTATGTCTGCATCTATGATGAATCTATAAGCAAGTCTGAATCCCAGCCATGTTTGCGTGTGTCTTTGGGCATAGTCTGTAATGTGGGTTTACCCTTGTGAACAGCCATATCCATCCTGAGTGGGAAGTGGTATGGATCCGTGTGCCCTTGGTGGCACACTCTGTGCCTGGTTAGCTCAGCCATGCAGTTGCTCCTCCAGGCGGAGAGCAAGGATTCTTTGGGAATCTTGCATGCTCGTATGCACACACCCAAAGCCTATGTGCACATGCACCATGCACAGGCACAAGCGCTGGGATAGTGGACGGCCCAGGTGGTGGCCCAGATGGAGTGAAGAGGAGCTTCTGAGCCAGTGTGCAGGACGTGAGGAGAAGAGAGTCTTGGCTGAGCGTGGTCACTGCAGGCTCAGTCACTGACCTGCCTGAAGCCACCCAGATGGAGCTGGGTTGAGCAGGTGGCTGTGCCATGGGGCCATACTGTGACATCCACTCCCCCCCAGCCTGGGTTGGGGGACCTCATGTGTGGCTGACCCCCTGAGAGACCTCCAGTGTCCACTTGACACTCTATTAGCTCGTTCCAGTATACATACACACGACATGCGTGCACACATGCATTTGCACTGTTGCTGGTGGCTTCTAATCTCGGTGCTTTGCTTCTGTTTCTGGCAGGGGCAGGTGGCTCAACAAGAAGTGTCTCTAGAGGGCCATCAGACTGGTGGCTCTGGTCACACACGGCTGCTCTCATTCGCTTACCAAATGTTGAGTGGGGACCTGCCTGGCGCAAAGAGAAGAGATAAATGGGGACCAGTTACCCCAGAAACTGGCCTACAGGACTACTTTGGCCCCGGCAGTGGTGATTTGTACAGGATCACTTGCTAAATAAAATACAAGACACCCATTTAAGCTTAATTTCAGAAAAAAAAAAAAAACCAGTATTTTCTTCACAATTTCTAGGTCTAGGTCCTCCTTAGACCATCCTTACATTACAAACTTACTTATGTGTACCTGGCTGGGCCAGAACATCTAGGTGTTTTCATTTTCCCTCCCCCCCCCCAGACAGAATCTCACTCTGTAGCTCAAGATATCCTGGAACTCACAGAAACCCCCCACCTCAGCTTCCCAAATTATGGGATTACAGGCAAATGCCACCATGTCTCCTTCCGAAAGAATGAAGGCCAGAAGCATTGAGGCGAAGCAAATAGGGGCTTCTTGAGTTCTGATGAAGGGACCCCAGTGAAGGGGAACAGAGAGTGAGAAGGCCTGGTGTTAATTGAGTCCTTGTCTCTCCTATCTGCAGGTGGTCATGGTGCCCAGGCTTGCCTGCTAGCAGGCTGCCATGTCTCGCGAGGCAGGTTCATGTCGAGTGGGCACTGGGACAAGGGCACGGTCAAGAAAGCCCAAGAAGCCACACTACATCCCACGACCCTGGGGCAAGCCCTATAACTATAAGTGCTTTCAGTGTCCCTTCACCTGCCTGGAGAAGTCCCATCTCTACAACCACATGAAGTACAGCCTCTGCAAGGACTCTCTCTCCCTGCTGTTAGACTCTCCCGACTGGGCATGCCGTCGTGCGCCCCCCTCGCCCAGGCCTCGGGTGCCCAGCTGCTCTATCGACTTCTCAGACCAAGGTAGCCAGCCTACTGTGCCAGATCTCGTCACTGACAGCCTTTCCCAGCGTCGTTGTGGTAGGGGCCCCAAACCTACACCAGAGGAGTCCCCAGGGTCACTGCCCCCTCTGACTAGAGCCATCCGGAAAGGTCCAGGCCCCAGTAACCTCTTGACAGAGTCGTGGAAGCCAGGACTCAGCGGTGGTCTGATGAGTGGGGCTCTAGGGGCCATAGCTTCAGCGGGTTCTGAGAGTAGTGTCCCCTGCTACCCACCTCCTGCCCAGGGAGAATTCCCTGAGGCCCAGAGCCTCCACTTGTCATTGCTGGGTGTCAACTACCCTCTCGGCCCAGGCCTCTTCTCCTATCTGGGGCCCTCACTGGCCGCGGCTGCAGCCCACATGCCCTTCCTGGCCTCAGCAAGTCCCTTGCTGCCCCCTGCAGCCTTCCCAACCCCACAGGCACCCGAGCGCCTAGGCCTGGCCCCCCGCCTGTACTACCCGCTGCTACTGGAGCACGCCCTGGGACAGTCAGCAGGCAGGACTGCCCCTACCAAGTCCTCTGTGTCCCTCAAGGGGCCTCCTGGGGCTCTGGCTGCTCCTGGGCTGCTGAAGGTGCCTGTGCCAGGGCTGGGGGCACCCTGGCCCCATGGCACTTCCAGAGACCCAGGGCATGAAGGAGAACTGGAGCGAGTGGCTCAGAGCAACCAGCAGAAGAGGCTGCCCCCGGGCAATATGCCTGAGCTCCCAAAGGCCCCCTTGAAACTGGCAAAATTTGGCTGTCAGAGCAGGTGGGTATCAGGATCTTTGGGTCTTGGGGTGGGGGTGTCAAGGTGGGTTGGATGGGAGACGAGGCCATCTTTAGCTTACTTATCAGGAGCAGAGACTCCAAACCACAGAGGAATCTGATACCAAAGAGCCCTTTTTCTCTTTTCTTTTGAATGTGCCGTTCTAGACTAGGGCCTCTTCTTTTCCCTGAGGTGTGGGTAACACTGAGCAGAAGACATAGGCCGGGGCTAGGGGGGACTTTACCGGGCAGGATAGCCTTTTGACTGGCTTCTACTTCTCAGCCTGACAACAGGGTCCTCCCTGACATTCTGGCCCGAGGACAAGGAGCCGGGTAATCCTGAGGCCCCAGGCCCTGAGGTCCACCTTCTGCAGCAGCCACAAGGCCAAGTGCTAGGAAGTCCGGGCCCAGTGGGAGAGGACCTGACCCAGGCTTTTGGCGACTACGCCAGGGTGGAGCAGTGCTTGGGGCAGCTGGTACCGTCTGGGGATCTCGCCCCTAGACCTCTACGGGAGCAGCTTGGCAAGATTCGCCGCGAGCTGTTCACCATCCATCAGGCTCTGGCCCGGGCAGCTCGGCCGCTGGACACACCCTTGGACCTCTCAGTGAAGCGGGTGCCTGCCAAGGGGACTCAGGCACCTGCAGAGTCCTGGGGACTGCCCGAGCCAAGCCCCATGCTGGCAAGGGGGGCCTCTGAGCCCTCCAGGATACTAGGTCCTGGACTCGAGCCCTTCTCTAGCCGCACCACCAAGTGCGAGGCTGACTCCAGCGTCCCGCCTCCTGCCCTCCCGCTCCAGGCCCCTGAGGACCATGGAATTCCTGGTAGTGGCTGGGGCAATCGTCTTGGGGCTGGCAGCTCCCAGACCCCTAAAGATACCCCAAGCTTGAAGATCCTCCCAGGTACTGAGGTCTGTCCACAGCCACCTTAATGCGTGGGCTCCTCTCCCTGGCCTGGGCCCCATTGTCTGGGCCTGTCCAGTGTCGGTGTGCATGCATTCTGGACAGATGCTCCCCATCCCCCCACACTAGCCCATGGTAGAGGTTTATCTCTGGGGTCACATGGACATAGGAAGGTCATGATTTATTTATTGGACAGAGTTGCGGTCATTAAAACAGAAACCACCTTCAAACACCCTACTTGGGTTTCTTTCCTTTTCTGTCCCTGCATAAGCACCTGGGCACCCTCAAGGAAATGTCCCTGGCCTGGGCATCCCTGGGAACCATGCTAGGGTTCACCTTCGGCCTCAAAGTCCTTATTGTGGACTTGGTTCTTCCAAAGAGTCTGGGGCCAAGGGATGGGACTCAGGGAAGAGTGGCAGAGAGGCAGACATGTCAGGATGACCTGGTCTGTTTCAGCTCACAGGGGATGGGCAAGGACCCTGCTCGTCCTTGGGCCTGAATCCATCCAAGCAGCCCAATGCCAGCTTTGCCTGTGGTGGTCAAAGCCTCCTGCCTTCTATGGCTCCAGGCTGCTCACCCAGTGTGGCCTTCCTGGGCCCCCCGCCAGTCCCTGCAGCCATGATAGGCATCAGTGGCCTTCACAGCTCACTGCTTCCCTCCCAGTACAGCCCTGCTTGGCCTTCCACAGGCCAGGGTGGGAGACAGCCAGGGAGGGTGGCTGGGGCCCCCCAGCCATAGCAAATTACTTTTCTCCCTGGGGAGCTGGGCTGTAGCCTCCATGCCCACCCAGGAATGCCCTGAAGTACAAGCTGCCCTCGGAGGAGGCACTGTTCTCACTGGGGCTGGACTGGCCAAGCTGGGGCCAGTCCAAACAGGACCTTCAGCTGCTCCATTAACCATCCACCTGGTGATAGCATCAGGTAGCCACCCCGCCGTGAGGCTTTGTGGGTGTTATTGGGGCGAGAGTTCTGGCTGGCTGGACCTGAAGGTTTCCTGGGGAACCGCTGGGGGCAGAGCCAGGCGTCCGAGGAAGCTCAATTCTTAAATCTGTACCCCCACGTACCTACTGTATCCTGGTTTCTGATCCTGGGAGGCAACATTGCCAGCTTGACCTCCTGGTGGAGGTGGCAAGAGGGTGACCAAGGTTTGTTCCTCACACAAAGGTCCTGCCTGGAGGGGTGGCCTATTGTTGTAGAGAACTCTGGGTCCCTTCTGGAGAGGGCAGGCTTGTCTGAGACTTTCAGCTATGAAAGAACAGTAGGAAGTGTCCAGAGTAAGGGTAAGGCCCAGGGGAAGACCCAAGCAGGAGGGTGTAGGCCTGGAGGCCAGGGACTCAACCCAAACAGCCCCTCCCTGCCTCCTTGCTCAACTTGTCCCTGCAGGGGACTTGTCGGTGACTCCTCCCCTACTCCCTACCGTGCCACACAGACACACACCCAGCCTGTCTCTAACAACAGAGGCGTGAGTTAAAGTCCAGGGCAGGAGCCTGGTCCTAGGTAAGGGATATCCTGGTCTCTGTGGAAGGGGCAAGTGGAGAGCCCTGGGAGGCTGGGGTTTGGCTCACTCTCTGGTCAAAGCAGAGGGGCTATGTGTGGTGGTGGTGGTGGTGGTGGTGGAACACTAACGGGAGCTTAGGCCAACCCTGTGGGAGAATCCCAGGGCTGATGAGTTTGAGAGAAGTTGCTTATCTGTCTCCCCTCACCCTCCCTCCTAAGCTGGGATACAGTGATGCCTGCGATTTGGGCTTCAGAGCAAAACCTTTGACCTTCTTGCGTGGGTGGTGTCTCTTGGACCACTGTTGCACCAGTTCAGTAGGAGGGCGCCAGCACCCACCAGTCACTGTCAGCACCCATGGGTGTCCCAACTCTTTTGCAGCTGCGGGGAAGCCGAGACCGACTGACTTACTGCCCTTGGCCTCCCATCTGTCCTGACTCCTTGAGCTCCTGAGCCACCCCTACTTCTAGCCATCTACAACTAAGGGCCTGATCTCAGGCTGGACCAGCTTAGAGATGCCAGTCTCTCCCAGCAGCCCCTGCTGCTGGGGCAAATCCTGGTACCAGCAGGGGCTGCCGGGGCCCCCCGAGGCCTGCACTGCTCCCCAGATGGCCTGCTCTTCTTGACGGCTGGTGCTGCATCCTGTGTCCATGTGCTGGATCTTGAGGGACGATCCATTTGTCAACTACCCTGCCGCGTGAATAGAACTGGAGCCTTTGTTCCAGAGGATGTGGCCGTGACAGCTTCCGGGCTTGTGGTTGTCAGTGACCTCATCCATGGGGCTGTGTATGCGCTCCGGTACACTTCCCGGGAACCCCAGGGCTGCTGGGTGACTGTAGGCACATTCTTGTCCCCCCGAGGATTGACTGTGGATGCCTTTGGCCACTTCCTGGTAACAGACTATTTGCCTGGAACTGTGCACAGCTTCATGTTGGGACCAACTTGGGAGGCCCTGGCTCCAACCTCCATGCTAGGTCTAGAGGGCCCCTGTTGGGTAGGTCCAGGGCCTGATGGGGGCCTTGCTGTGAGTGAAGAATTTGGGGATGTGCAACTGTTTGGCAGTGCCCATCAGCCTCTGGGCTCCCTGGGAACCCTGACTGGGCATAGCTTCGGCCAGCCAGCAGGTGTGTGCTCTGACTCGGAGGGTAGCATCATTGTGGCTGATGAGCAGAAGCACCAGGTAACCCTGTTTCCCCGGGTTGGGCCACCCATCTGCTTGCAGTTGGAGGGACTAGAGAGGCCCTTGGGTGTAGCCTGTGCTCCCCAGGGCCAACTGGTGGTGGCAGATGCAGGGGACAACTGCATCAAGGTGTACCAGTATCTTGGAGAGATGGCCTCAGGGAAATAGCCCCTTGCTATCTATGACTGGCCAGCCCTGAGTCCTTTACACCATCATGGGAGATTGATGGGCTCCTGGGGGGCTGCTGAGCCTGCTTTGACACCTGGCCTTAGCAGGCCTTCTGATTTCCTCTTGGCACGTGCTCCCGTCTATGAAGCAGCCATGAATCACCACCTCCCCAGAAGGCACTAAATGGAGCCAGCTCCATGTCCCTGTTCAGTATGTCCCTGGCCTTTCATGCCCCAAAACCCAAGGGTCACCCAGTCTCTAGATCTGCTAGCTTGGGTCTCAGGAGGCCTGAGCTTTGAGGTGACACTTGAAGCTACAGATCCTGGGTGCTGAGGCCATCAGCCAGTGCATAGCCAGGCAAGATCTCCTGCCAGGTGCCCCAACCCCTATATCCTAATCAGAGGCAGGCAGGCAGGCAGGGAGGGTGTGGCTAGGTTGGGCTGGGCAGCTTGGGGCAAGGGTGTGGTCTCTTAGTGCCCCCCACACCCTCAGAAACATCCCCATTCTTGAGCCTCCAGTGACAACTCTGGACCCAGCAGAGGTAAGGGGCAAATTAGAGGGGCAAGTCCTGGAAGGAGCACATGGCAAGGGTTGGGTCTCAAGGTACTCTCCTGGACATGTCCCTTTTGGAAGATGCCTTCAGTTTCTCCTGCAATCCGGGTCCAAACCACTCGAGCTCTTAGTGGGGTACTGGGAAGATTTTTTTTTTTTTTCGAGACAGGGTTTCTCTGTGGTTTTGGAGCCTGTCCTGGAACTAGCTCTTGTAGACCAGGCTGGTCTCGAACTCACAGAGATTCGCCTGTCTCTGCCTCCCAAGTGCTGGGATTAAAGGTGTGCGCCACCACCGCGGGGCTGGGAAGATTCTTGATGGCCTTTCTATTCAAGACAGGAAAACAGTGGCCTTTCCTCCCATATTACAAATGAGATCTGGAAGGGGAGGAGACAGAGGGGGGGCATACTCAGTAAGAATCCTGGATTCAGTCCTGATCTTCCCAGTTCTGTGGGAAGGAGCAAGAAAAAAGCATTTGCTTTTGCCCCTTCAGGGTATGGGGTGGCACAACCAGTCTGTCACCTGGACATTGAGATCCGTGGTTATACCACCACACCTGTCTCCCCTCCAGGTTATCCCAGTATGCCCTGATCATTATGTTGTGGGGATTAATGGCAAAGTATGATCTTTGCGTGTAAGTGGATGCTCAATAAACATTAGTTGCTGTGTTTTTCTCGGATTAGGCGGCCCAAATATGTCGGCGTGCACCCTACCTGCAATGTAGAGAGACAGATGGGAACGCCCGGGACTTAGGGCATGAAGGTGAGAATAAAGCGATCTGGGTCCCTAAAGGCTGGTTTCAACCAGTCTTTCAGGATAGTTAAGGAGGGGGTAGGTTTGAAGGCTGGAGTCGCGCACGCGGAACTCTCAGGCTCAGTTGGTGAACAGCCCGGGCACGATTGGAGAATGGACCGTCGCGCGGCAACGCGCGGAGCCGGCGGAAATGGGGCTGATGTCCCGCGGCGGGCCTGGGGGCCTCGAGCACCTTCGTCCTCCCGGGCCCGCCAGACGTGGTGCCCAACCCAGTCCCTTCCCTACCACTCGGGGACGCGGCCCAGGGAAGCAGCCGGTGAGCACTAGGGGGCGGCGGGGCCGGGAGAGCAGGAGAAAATCCCGAGGCAGCGCAGGCCTCTTGGTCCTCAGTGCCTGTCTTCAAATACTCTGAAATGGGAGATCAGGAGGCCGGAGTGGAGAGAGCGGCGGCCACTCCGCAGCTGACCCCCAGGCTCGGCGGCACCCGTTGTGGGTCTGGCCTGCAGTCCCGAGCTTGAGGGCGCCGAGCAGCCCCTCCTCCCCTCCAGGCGGGGACTAGCTAGAAGATTCCTGGAGCACCACGGAGAGGCTCACACTTGTCCTTGACCCCAGTATAGTATAGACCGGAAACAGATTTACCACCTCCTTTTGAAATGAAAAAGGAAAGATTCACACAGGCTAGAAAGTGTTTCTGGACAGGTTCTCTTATAGCCCAGATTGACCTCAAAGTCCCAGAATAGCAAAGGATGACCTTGAATTTTTTTCCTTCCTGCCTCCACTTCCCTGTGACAGACGTGCACTGCTATTACCGGGTTTGTGAGGTTTGGGGGACTGAGTACAGGATCTGCAGCAAGCTAGGCAAGCACCCTACCACCTGAATTACATCCCCAGCCAGAAAAGTAGTTTTTATTTTGTTTTTGGTTGTTTTGAACTTGGAGCCAATGTGAACCTTCACAAAGGAGAGTTTCAGCTATGATGTGTCCCTGGCCTCTTCTAACTGGGCCACCCCTCAAGCCTGTCCATGCGGGGGAGGTAAGCAGTAGTTCTGCTTCTACTGAAGTCTGACTGGAAGTTCGGCAAAGAGACTTCCTGAGGCCTCTTTTTATTAAACCCATCCGGGAATGGGCTGTTGTAGAACTGGCTTCTTCCTAGCACAGGCAGCTTATCCAGGTGTGGGCTATTCTTTTAATCTTTAAAGATGTTTGCACTGCCCAGGTTTCTGCCTTCTTTCTCTCTCCAGCCTCTCACCTTCTCTTGTATCGATTGCCTGCTCTTTCATCTTTTGCTGCTGCTAGAATCCCAGCAGCCCAGTGGAAGCACACTTCAGTGGTTCTGAAGGCCGAGCTGGGATGAGGGTGGCAATTTGCCCCATAACTACTTTGAGCTCTCCCAGTACCCCACAGATCAGAACACCAACCTCTGCATCTGCCTTTTTCCTTTGACCTGAGATGCTTTTTGCTTTGCTTTGCTTTTTTTTAAAGGTAAGCTTTAAGTGAAGCATTCTCTTCAGAAAGGATGTGCACAAATTATGTATACAGCTCATTGAATTCACTCATTGTGAGCAGATTCAAAACTAGCCCCTCCCCAACATCTGTTTATAATCAGACCAAGGGCATTTCTCTCCCCACACTGTTCGAGCATTTTCCCTTGGTTCCTGTGAAGTGTTCCCCAGGAGAGTCAGATGGTATTTCACTGAGCTGGTGTATCATTGCAGGGTTGTTCTAGAAAAGCTTAGGCTGTGCTGAATTGACCGTTCCCTTTATAGCTCTTAGCTTTGGCCTGGACTCAGAGCTCATATGAGACCCTAGGTCTAACCCTCAGTTTTAGAAAAACAAAACCTTTTTCTAAGTTGTTCATGCAAGGTCTCTGGGCCGGCTTACCTGCTGGGAGGGGAGCAGCTGCACAAGCTGCACAAGCCCTGGGCGTTTGTCTGTGGGATGAGTACCCATCATGTCCAAGGGTTTTGCGTGAACCCTGGACCAGGAACCTTGGATTCATCACAAGATATGTGTTTCCTCAGGAAAGGATCCAAAACTGGCGGGGGGGGGAGTTCTTTGCTCAGAATTGCTGTGTCCTTCACACTGGCAAGATGGGGTACTGTCTAAGAAAAAGCAATTGTACCCCAACCCTGCTAACCACCAAGCAGTTCGGTTTAGCAGGAATGCCTATGAGGAATCCTACAGCCCCCAAATAGCTGCTCTCTTGGCTGCATCTACCAACAGTACTGCCTGGCTGCCAGGATGGAGAGACCACAGCCAGCACTGGAGGCCTAGCTGTGACACGGTGACTCACAGTGAGGTGCTCTTCCGAAATGACCATTTTGATGAGGGCCCGGTCCACCTGAGCCACTGGCAGTCAGAGGGCGTGGAGGGAAAGATAAAGGGGCCACAGAATGAAAGATTTGTAGCTGCTGTGGTGGTTCTTGATGTTCATCAAGATCCTGAGAGGCGCTGGGCGGTGGTGGCATACGTCTTTAATTCCAGCACTTGGGAGGCAGAGGCAGGCAGATCTCTGTGAGTTCCAGGACAGCTAGGGCTGTTACAGAAAAACCCTGTCTCGAAAAACAAAACAAAGCAAACAAACAAAAAAGATCTTGAGAGGCCAAGAAGGCTGGTGTTTCCTTCAGAGAAAATGTATTGGCATTCTCCATGGAGAATCCCATCTTGGAGTGTCTGATGGATTCCAGAGGAAGATGAATACTACCCAAAAGTACTTCAGGGGGGCAGAAAAGAGAGTAGAGGCAGCTCTGCCACTGAGCTACTTCTGCAGGCCCCCTTTCTTTTGTCTTTGTGGTTTTTGAGACAGGTTTTTCTGTAGCTTTGGAGCCTGTCCTGAAACTTGCTCTGTAGATCAGGCTGGCCTCAAATTCATAGAGATCCACCTGCTTCTGCTTCCCAAGTGCTGGGTGGGATTAAAGGCATGCACCACCACTGCCTGACTTGCCTTTTTTTCCTTTTTAAGACAGAATTCTCACTACACTGACCTGGTTAGCCTTAATCTGACTCTGTAGATCAGGCAGGACTTGAATTTACACTCTTCCTGCCTGATTTGTTCTCTGACCCCAGGGGCAGGAGGACATGCTCCCTGCCACAAAAGGAGAGGTTCTCTCTGAGTTCTAGGCCCTAGACCCAGTTCTAGGACCAGTGCTGTATGTGTGCATCTGATTTTCCTGAGCCCCAAACTAGTTTATTTCATTTGCTTTTATTTTGTTATTACTATTATTATTAGTGTTATTGAAGATCAAACTCAGAATGTTGGCCATGTTACGCAAGCATTCTACCTTTGAAAATCATCCTGAGCTGGAGAGGTGGCTCAGCAGTTAAGAGCACTGGCTGCTTTTCCAGAGGACCTGCGTTTAATTCCCAGCACCCACATGGCAACTCACAACTGTCTCTAACTCCAGGGTTTCTGATACACTCACACAGACATACATGCAGACAAAACACCAATAAACATAAAATAAAAAATAAATTATATAGAAAGAAAGAAAACCATTCCTCGCCCTCCAAAACAAATTTTTTTTTTTTTAGATTTATTTACTTTATGTGTATGAGGTTTTGTGTGCATCACACATGTGCCTGGTGCCCAGGTCCTCTGCAAAAGCAACAAGTACTCCTAACCCCTGAGCTAGCTCTTCAGCCCCAGGTTTTAAACTTTTAATTCTTGCTTAAGTAAATCCTGTTTGTTGCTATTTGAGATGATGCCTTATTTTGTATTCCCACATGCAGACCAGGCTGGCCTTGAACTCAATAGTAGTGATCTTCCTGCTTTAGCCGTCTGAGTACAGAAACTAGCTAAGAACCATCCTTTTTTCTGTTTCCTCCTCCTCCTCCTCCTCTTCTCACTCCTCTCTTTTCAAAGACTGGCCTTGAACTCCAGGTACACCTGCCTCCACCTCTCCACTGCTGGAATTACAGGTGTGCCTAACAGTTGGCTTCTTGTTTGTTAAAGCTAGGATTTGTGTACATGCTCATACTGTGTGCATTTACATATGAAACGCAGAAGGAATCCTTTCTCATTAGGTCCTGAAAGACCTCAGGCTCAGTCCCCTCCTCAGTGTCGTCTGTTTGGGAACCTTACTTTGCCCTGCTTCAGGCTGCTTGGTTCAGAACAAGAGGCAGTAGTTTACCATCGCACACATAGTGCTTCTTCCTGGGTTAGTGCTTGGAAGAGTTCAGTCCCTGTGAGATGCAGAGCCATGACCCAGTCTCTGCCACCAAATCCACAACTGTGCTTTCCCAACCTGTGGCCAGATGAATAAGCCTGGCACAGCATCTAGCAGCCACAGAGTGGCAGTAGCTCTAAACCGACACTCTCTTCTCTTCCAGGGTCCCCGGCATGGTGCTCAAGGCCTTCTTCCCCACGTGCTGTGCCTCGGCAGACAGTGGCCTGCTAGTGGGACGATGGGTCCCGGAGCAGAATAGTGCCGTGATCCTGGCTGTGGTGCACTTTCCCTTCATCCCCATTCAAGTCAAGAAGCTCCTGGCTCAGGTGCAGAAGGCCAGCCAAGTACAAGTGGCTGTGCTAGGCACCTGGTGCCACCGTCAGCAGGAACCCGAGGAGAACATGGGGCATTTCCTAGAAGGCCTAGGTGCCATCTTTTCCCATGATCCCTGGTTGCAGCTATGCCGGGAGAGGGGTACCAGGTTCTGGAGCTGCAAGGCCACTTACCATCAGATGTCCACCAATCTGGGCACACCCACTGAAGACCAGGTCATGCTCATCTTCTACGATCAGCGCAAGCTGCTGCTCTCCTGGCTGCATCCCCCAGCAGTACTGCCTGGCTGCCAGGATGGAGAGACCACAGCCAGCACTGGAGGCCTAGCTGACATCTTTGACACAGTGGCGCGCAGTGAGGTGCTCTTCCAAAATGACCAGTTTGATGAGGGCCCGGTCCGCCTGAGCCACTGGCAGTCAGACGGCATGGAAGCGAGCATACTTGTGGAGTTGGCGAAGCGGGCTTCAGGGCCTGTCTGCCTGCTGCTGGCTTCTCTGTTGTCCCTGCTCTCTGCAGCTAGTGCTAGCTGGTAGGTACAGCAGACTGGACAGGTAGAGCAAGAAGTTGATCCCCTGAGAATCATGGTCTCTCCCTCCCGTGTGTAGTGACATTGACAGCCAGAGAGTCCATCCTGAGGTGCTTGTTCTGGGAGCCAGTTTTCATCTTACCTTTCCTCCCTTTGCATCTCAGAGGATGTCCAAGTAGAGGCTGTTGTTTCTTTTTTTTTTTTTTTTTTTTGTCCTGGAACTAGCTCTTGTAGACCAGGCTGGTCTCGAACTCACAAAGATCCGCCTGCCTCTGCCTCCCAAGTGCGCCACCACTGCCCGGCTGAGGCTGTTGTTTCTGTGTCACTTCCTGGTCCAGCATTTTCCCCTGGTAGCCTGTGATTGTGTGAGGCCCATAAGTTCGGGAATAGAACAAACCACAGATACTTCAGGTGCCTAAAAAAGAAACCTGATGAACACAAAACTGGGTTGTTACAGCTTTTAAACAAATTTATATGTATGAATATTTGCCTGCATTTATATATGTGTATTGTGTGTGTCAGTAGAGGGTCAGATCCTCTGGAACTGGAGTTCCAGATTGTTCTGAGCCACCATGTGAGTGCTGGGAATTAAGCCTGCATTTTCTCTATGAGCTCTCCGAGTAAGTGCTCCCAAACACTTCTCTCTTTAACTCGTCTTGGTTTTATTTATTTGTTTGTTTGTTTTTAAACAGCATCCTAGCTATGTGGCCTTGGCTGGCCAGGAACTCACTAAGTAGACCAGGCTGGCCTCAAACTCTGCCTCTCTTTCTTCTGGGAGTGCTGAGATTAAAGGTCACTATCTGCCCTTCTTGGAATTGTTTGGCCTGTGAGGACATAGAGCTGCCCACTCCCCTGCTTCTTTGTCCTCCCCACAGCTGGCTTCATCCGCTGATATAGTTCCTCTCTAGGCTGGTCAGTTGTCTGGGATGGTAGTCCTCACCTAGGCTCTCTAGAGATTTGGAGAAGTTCCTAAGTCCTGGGAGTGCTGGGTAGCACCATAGTTTAACTTGTGAATGAGAGCCTGGGGGCCTCTTTCTCTCACAAATGTTCTCTCTTAACTTTCTCTCTCAACTCTGCCTCTCTTTTTGAAATAAGGTAGTTTTTATGTATATCTCAAGCTGGGCACAAATTTGCTATGTAGCCATAGGTGACCTTTAGCTTTTTGCGGGGTGGGGCCAGTGTGCCCTATGTAGTTATGACTGTCCTGGAACACTTTATGTAGACCAGCCTGGCCTTGAACTCACAGATCCACTTCCCTCTGCCCCCAGAGTGCTGGGATTAAAGGTGCACACCACCACCACTCTGGGCAGGCAGTCTGGCAGCTTAGCTCTCTATTCAGCCTAAGAGGATGTTTTTCTTGGTGCTGCTGCCCGTAAGGACGAGCTGGAGTTCCCCCTCAGCACTCTCCTCCCTTTAGATCTTCAATCTGGTGTCTGGCCTGGGGTCCTGCTGACCTTTCCACTTTCCAGGGGCTCTGGGGACCTTGGGATACTTTCCCAGAAAGGGAGCCCTAGGTAACCTATAAGGATACATTTTAGGTTGGAGGAGCTGCTCCGGCTATCTTGATGTATGGTGGAGACTTTGTGGCAACCTTGGAATGAATAAGGTGGAGGTTTTTCTGGGCCCAGGTACCATTACATCAGAGAAGGTCCTAGTTTTCTTTATCCTCTCAGGGGATGCAAGAAAACTGAAGAGATGCTTGTTTATTGACTACAGACAGCAGCCTACCCATCAAGCAAGAGTCAGTGGTTGCTGGGCAGTGGTGGCACAAGCCTTTAATCCCTGCACTCAGGAGGCAGACACACAGATCTGGCCAGTCTGGTCTACAGAGCAAGTTCCAGGATAGTCTCTAAAAGCTACAGAGAAACCTGTCTCAAAATTAAGTTATGATGCTGGTGTACTGGCAAGGCTGTCACTACAGAGTCAAGCTCCTCTACCCTTCATGACTTTGTACCCTTCTCAACCAGCCCCAATGGTGTCGTGAACCTGGGCCATGAAGGACTGACTTGAACTCTGGGAGTTTCACATGAGAGGTCACTGTGGTTGGCTATTTGAAAGGGAAGGCTCTGTTGAGGCTGCTCTGTGGAAGTGGGGCCTTTATTTTATTTTTGCATTTTTTATTGATATTTATTAGGCTTTACATTTTTCTCTGTTCCCCTCCCTCAAAGTCCCCATGCTCCCAATTTACTCAGGAGATCTTGTCTTTTTTCACTTTCTACTTCCCATGTAGATTAGATCTATGTAAGTCTCTCTTAGTGTCTGCATTGTTGTCCAAGTTCTCTGGGATTGTGGTTTATAGGCTGGCTTTCTTTGCTTTATGTTTAAAAACCACCTGTGAATGAGTACATGTGATAATTGTCTTTCTGTGTCTGGGTTACCTCACTCAAAATAATGTTTTCTAGCTCCATCCATTTCCCTGCAAAATTTAAGATGTTGGTTTTTTTTTTCTGCTGTGTAGTACTCCATTGTGTAAATGTACCACATTTTCCTTATCCATTCTTCGGTCGAGGGGCATTTAGGTTGTTTCCAGGTTCTGGCTATGACAAACAGTGCTGCTATGAACATAGTTGAGCTCATGTCATTGTGGCACAACTGAGCTTCCTTTGGCTATATACCCAAAAGTGGTATTATTGGGTCTTGAGGAAGGTTGTTTCCTAATTTTCTGAGAAATCACCACACTGACACCCAAAGGGTTGTACCAGCTTGCATTCCCACCAGTAATGCAGAAGGTTTCCCCACAACCTCTCCAGCATAGTTGTCAACCAGTGTTTTTGATCTTGGCCATTCTTACAGGTATAAGATGGAATCTCAGAGTTGTTTTGATTTGCATTTCTCTGATGACTAAGGATGTTGAACATTTCCTTAAGTGTCTTTCAACCATTTCAGATTCCTCTGTTGAGAGTTCTCTGTTTAGGTCTGTACTCCATTTTTTTATTAGATTACGTGATCTTTTGGTGTCCAATTTCTTGAATTCTTTGTATATTTTGGAGATCAGACCTCTGTCTGATGTGGGGTTAGTGAAGATCTTTTCCCATTCTGTAGGCTGTTGTTTTGTCTTGTTGACCATGTCCTTTGCTTTACAGAAGCTTTTCAGTTTCAGGAGGTCCCATTTATTAATTGTTTCTCTCAGTGTCTGTGCTGCTGGGGTTCTATTTAGGAAGTGGTTACCTGTGCCAATGCGTTCAAGTGTACTTCCCACTTTCTCTTCTATAAAGTTCAATGTGGCTGGCTTTATGTTGAGGTCTTTGATCCATTTGGACTTGAGTTTTGTGCATGGTGATAGATATGGGTCTATTTTCATTTTTCTACCTGCTGATATCCAGTTATGCCAGCACCACTTGTTAAATATGCTTTTTTTTCATTTGATTTTTTTTTTTTTTTGCTTCTTTACTGGGTCTTTTTTTTTCTTTCTTTTTTTTTTTTTTCGGTTTTTTGAAACAGGTTTTCTCTCTGGCTTTGGAGCCTATCCTGGAACTAGCTCTTGTAGACCAGTCTGGCCTCAAACTCACAGAGATCCACCTGCCTCTGCCTCCCGAGTGCTGGGATTAAAGGCATGCGCCACTACCGCCTGGCTATTTTTTGCTTATTTATGAAAGATCAGGTGTTCAAACATGTGTGGATTGATGTCCAGGTCTTCTATTCTGTTCCATTGGCCCTCCTGTCTGTTCTCATGCCGACAGCAGGCTGTTTTCAGTACTGTAGCTCTGTAGTAGAGTTTGAAGTCAGGGATTGTGATGCCTTCAGAAGTTCTTTTATTGTACAGGATTGTTTTGACTATCCTGGGTTTTTTGATTTTCCATATGAAGTTGAGTACCATTCTTTTGAGGTCTTTGAAGAATTTTGCTGGGATTTTGATGTGCATTGTGTTGAATCTGTAGATTGCTTTTGTTAAGATTGCCATTTTTACTATGTTAATTCTGCCTACCCAAGAGCATGGGATATCTTTCCACTTTCTGGTGTCTTCTTCAATTTCTTTCTTCAAAGATTTAAAGCTCTTGTCATACAAGTCTTCCACTTGTTTGGTTAGAGTTACTCCAAGATATTTTATGCTATTTGTGGCTATTGTGAAGGGTGTTGATTCTCTAATTTCTTCCCCAGCCCTTTTATCATCTGTGTACTGGAGGGCTACTGGTTTTTTTGAGTTAATCTTGTATCCTGCTACATTGCTGAACGTGTTTATGAGTTGTAGAAGTTCCTTGGTAGAATTTTTGGGATCATTTATGTAAATTATCATATCATCAGCATTGAGAGTTTGATGACTTTTTTCCAATTTGTATCCACTTGATCTCCCTTTGATGTCTTATTGCTTTAGTTAGGACCTTAAGAACTATATTGAATAGATATGGAGAGAGTGGACAACCTTGTCTTGTTCCTGATTTCAGTGGAATCTCTGGGAGTTTCAGGAGATGGGCCTTTAAATCTAACAAGGTCAAGTCCTGCTCCCTGCACCAAGGTTACACACAGCTCTGCACATCCCAGGAGTCCTTAGGTCCCTCCCGCCTCCGGCAGGGCTCTATGTGGGAATATGGCTCCTGTTGCTACCCTTTGTGCTCCTCCATGCATGTCCTGGCTCACGTGGGTGCAGCTCAGGTGCTGTTAAGCACTTCCTCCTTGGCTTAGAGACATCTCTCACTGTGTGAGTGTGAGCATCTGTGGAAACATTTCCATGCCTCCTTTTCCTAGGAATTCAGTCTTGCTGGAAAGCCCAGCAGAACCTTGCTGAGCTGGGTTACAATCAGTAGGCAGGGCAAGTCCTAGGTGGGTGGGAGGTGACCTAATCCCCATTTTGGGGCTTTTTTTTTTTTTTTTTTTTTTTTTTGAGACAGGGTTTCTCAGGATTTCTCAGGATTGCCCTGGCTGTCCTGAAACTTGTTCTATAGACCAGGATGTCTTTGAACTCATAGAGATCCACCTGTTCCTATCTTCCAAGTGCTGGAATTAAAGGCTGGGTACCTAACGGTAGCTAGGGTTCAGGTTAGAAGCCTCAGCGTAGCTAAAGGAATTTAGGGCATTTCTAGTCCGAGGGTTACAGAGTGACTCCCACATGTGCTGTTTGAGTCATGTTCTTTATTCTGCTGGCTCTGGTTTTACCTCTGCAGCTTCTAGTTCTCTTTTGTTTCAATTCTGTTCCAATTCTCCTTGCTTCTTTTTTCATCTAGTCTAAAAATTACTTTTTACAGGAGGTTTAAGGGAATAAAAAAATGTTACAGGGGTCACATCTCACTGGTCATAGCACATTCCTTGGGTGAGTGATGAGGGCAGAGCCATTTACCATGGCAACATAGAACTTCAAGGTTTCTGGTGTAAGACCATGACCAGAAGCCAGGGACACAGCGCCCAGTGAAACAAGCTGTGAGACATAGTTCTTTTTTTTTTTTTTTTTTTTTAAGATTTTTTTTTTTTATGTATATGGAGTTCTTCCTGCATGTATCCTGCAGGCCAGAAAAGGACACCAGTTCTTATTTGATCTTATTACAGATGGTTGTGAGCCACCATGTGGTTGCTGGGAATTGAACTCAGGACCTCTGGAAGAACAGCCAGTGCTCTTTACCTCTGAGTCATCTCTCCAGCCCTAAGACATAGTTCTTTTATCAGCTAGACTTGGCAAGCAAAGAATTGGCATGATTTTTTAGTCTTCTTTGTGTTAATAACCTTTGGTTAGACACCTGTGATTCTGACCTTGTGCATAAGTGTAAAGTTTTGGTTTTTTTTTTTTTTTTTTTTTTTTTTGGTTTTTCGAGACAGGGTTTCTCTGTGGTTTTGGAGCCTGTCCTGAAACTAACTCTTGTAGACCAGGCTGGTCTCGAACTCACAGAGATCTGCCTGCCTCTGCCTCCCGAGTGCTGGGATTAAAGGAATGCGCCACCACCGCCCAGCCAAGTGTAAAGTTTTTTTTTATTTATTTATTATGTATACAATATTCTGTCTGTGTGTATGCCTGCAGGCCAGAAGAGGGCACCAGACCCCATTACAGATGGTTGTGAGCTACGATGTGGTTGCTGGGAATTGAACTCATGACCTTTGGAAGAGCAGGCAATGCTCTTAACCACTGAGCCATCTCTCCGGCCCCAAGTGTAAAGTTTTTAATTTAAGATTCATATACAAAACCTTTAGTCAGCCGGGCGGTGGTGGCGCACGCCTTTAATCCCAGCACTCGGGAGGCAGAGGCAGGCGGATCTCTGTGAGTTCGAGACCAGCCTGGTCTATAAGAGTTAGTTCCAGGACAGGCTCCAAAACCACAGAGAAACCCTGTCTCGAAAAACCAAAAAAAAAAAAAAAAAAAAAAAAAAACCAACCTTTAGTCTAGTTTGAATTTGCTCTGAGGTAAAAATGAGCTAATTGTGTGTAGTTTGTCTGAACTGAGGAGAAATTGTTGTTTTCTGATATGAGTCTGAGTAAAAAGAATAAAGCAGGCTTTTAAGTGTCTTACAGTTCTCATGGAACAAATGATCTAGTTATGAAGCATATCCTAATATATTTTCTATATATCTAAAACATACAACTTAATAGGAAGTCATCTTCCTGTCCATCCACAGATATATGTGCCCATAAGGTTGAGATGCAATCATAAGCTGGGAGGCAGAGGCAGTGAGTTCGAGGCCAGCCTGGTCTACAAAGCAAGTTCCAGGACAGCCAGGACTACACAGAGAAACCCTGTCTTGACAAACAAACAAACAAACAGACTGAGATGCAATCATGAGATTATACATACATATCATGTGAGATTGCACACTACAGTGCAGGTATTGGGGAGACAACCATAGCTGCTTTAGCAAGTGTGAAAGTACAGTCAGGAGCAACAGTTTCCAGAGTTGGTGGTCCTGCAGGCCCTGACTGGACGGGATTCTCCATTAGAGAATCATTCCTCTGGTGGATTGACATCTGAACACTAGTTATCATCTTCTATGTATTTGTATACTTCCATGGCCTTCGATAGGTAGCCCTGGCCAAGCTGGCCTCAAACTCAGAGATCTGTCTGTCTCCTGAGCTGGAATTAAAGGCATGTGCCACCACTCCTGACTCACTTTTAGCCGTTTTGAGACTTACTTTTTTGGTTTGTTTTGTTTTTGTTTTTTTTTCGAGACAGGGTCTCTTTGTGTAACAGCCCTGGCTGGCCTTGAACTCAGAGATCTGCCTGCCTCTCCTCCCCAATGCTGGGATTTAAGGATATGCGCCACCACCTCCCGGCCTGAGACTCATCTTTGTATTGGCTGGTAGGCCATACATTTCACACCTATGCATCCTTGCTTTCATACTTGCCTTGGCCTTGCTGAGCTTTGGAGTGGAACCAAAGAGCTTAGGCTGAGTGGATCTGGCCCTTTCTCTCTAGAGTGAGGGACCTTGGCTGGAAAACTAAGGAACTGAAGGCTGGAGCTGTCAGTCTCAGCCCTTATATTCTCCCCAGGCTGTGGAAGCTGTGGCCCCTTTCTTTCATCAGAAGCAAGCTCTCCACTTGTGAACAGCTCTGGCACCGACTGAAGCACCTCTCACTCATCTTTAGCACAGAGAAAGCCCAGAATCCCATGCAGCTAATGAGGTATGGTTTCCTTTCCCAGGAAGTATAGTATGGCCCAGCCTCTTCTCCACCTCTGCTCTGCATTGTGCCTCCAGCCAGGCCTCTCTTGGGTCACAGGCTGTGTCTAGCTGTCTCTCAGCTGCTTTTCCCCATTTTGCTTCCAGGAAGGCCAACATGCTTGTTTCTGTGCTGCTGGATGTGGCCCTTGGCCTGCTGCTGCTCTCTTGGCTCCACAGCAATAACCGAATTGGACAGTTGGCCAACGCCCTGGTCCCCGTGGCTGATGTGAGTAGATTTGGATGATACCCAGCATCCTGAGGGTGGGGGATCCTCCTAGGCAGTGCTTCAGCTGCAGGAGCAGCTATTCCCTGTCCTCACCCCAGACACATTCCCTAGGTGCTCTTCTTGAAGGTGGCAGTTTCTGGGGGCCACTTGTGGTTGAGGCTTTCATGGAACCCTTTTCCATGCTCAGCTGATCTTCCAGATGAAAGGCAGCCTTGGGACTCCTCAGTGCTCTGGGCTGTTGTTGGACTGGCCAGACTGCTCTTTTCCTGGAAACAAGAGGCCCAGGCCTGTCCTCTGTGCTCCCAGCGTTCCCATGCATGACATGTGCAGCACATCCATGCTGGTCCCTCCTGCTCTCCTCAACCTCCTTATTTCACTGAGCCTCAGAACTTTTCAGTTCTCCATCTCATCTTCAGAGCCAAAGACCTATCTGTCCTGTGGAAGCCTTCAGGGTCTGCCCATGGGCTCACTCTCTGCTCCATCAGTGCAGCTTTATGCCAGGTCTGTTTGTTGCCAGGCCTGGAGTCTGGAGGCAGCAGTGGGCTCCTCTCAGTTCCTGAATTATGAGTTATATGGAGGTCTTCCCAATAGGAAAGAGAAGCTGGGGTTGGGGCGGAAGGGGTTAGGCTGTTTCTACATTCTGTTTCTTGGCCAGCTTTGTCTGAATCCTTCTTTTTGCAAAATTGCAAAAAAATATATAAAACCCATAAATATTTAATTAAAAAGTGGAGTCTCTTTCCGCTGCCAGGCTTTTATCCTTTAAATATTAAATAAGTCCTATTTATAAAGAAGGTTATGCTCTTCCCTAGTGCTCCTAAGACTCTTATACAGGGTTGCAAAAGGATTTGGGAAGAACATATAAGATACAGGAGCTACTCCTGTGGCCTCACCTTGGTGACCAAGTAGAGCACCCCTTAGCCTCCTTACTTCCCCACTATGGCCAGTGTGGGCACTCCATCCTGGCAGCCAGGACCAGTTTTCCTGCTTACTGTTGAAGTCCCTCTGCTGTTTATTGAACTTGATTTGTTTTTTTCTCTGAGTGCCCTGCTTTCCAGTGCTCACACTTGCTTCCCTAGACCCTGATAGGCTCACCCGAGGGACTAGCTATTGCTGGGTGGCCTCAACTTCTTGTAGCAAGTGACAAGAAGAGGTCTTTGACTGAGAGCTTCAGTATTCTCAGGCTCCCCTAAGTGATTTGAATTGAGCCAGGGTCAGTCCAGGTATCACGGGCTTAGGGCCCTATGGTTCCAGGGCTAAAGTAGCAAGATAGTGAGCATAAAGGAAGTTATCAGGATGAGGTAGATGTCCCTGGAAACACATGCCTAAGGAATTCCTTTATGTACTCCAGCCTGTTGGGAGATGCCTCAGACCAGGATCTTAGGAATCATCTGTGGCCAGGGCTGGGGTCCAGTGGCACTGCTCCTATGCAATGTTAGAAGATATGATTTGCCAGGTGTGGTGGCGCACGCCTTTAATCCTAGCACTCAGGAGGTAGAGGCTGGCAGATCTCTGTGAATAGCCATCCTGGTTTACATACTGAGTTCCAGGACAGCCAGGGCTACATAGTAAGACCTTGCCCCTCCACCCCAGCACACCCACACTAAAAGACATGATTCTGAACCTTGGAAGTAAGGAAGTTTTAGGCTGCCTTTGCCCTGCCCCAGATAGACTGGCTATGGTGGGAGCCCATTGGACAATCCTCAACCCACCCACCCTCTTACCTCTGTGACCATGTCATCCCTTCCCTGCCCCATGTCTCTGTAGCGCGTGGCTGAGGAGCTCCAGCATCTGCTGCAGTGGCTGATGGGTGCTCCTGCTGGGCTCAAGATGAATCGGGCACTGGATCAGGTGCTAGGCCGCTTTTTCCTGTACCACATCCATCTGTGGATCAGTGAGTGCCCGATGGGCAGGGTTGGGCAGCCCAGCAGGGCACCCTAGCCAGGCCCCATCCCCTCTGCTTCCATTTTCTGGCCTCCCATTTGTATGAAGCCAACTGTGTTGGGCCAGCTGCTCAAGTCAAATTCTGGGGCCAGTGGCTGGGTCTGTGCTTACTTGTGTCCTGAAGTGTTAGGTGTCCATTCTCAGGCACTGGGGCTCCCTGTGCCTTGCTGGGCACTTCTCATGGCTGACCTCCATCCTGCAGGCTATATCCACCTAATGTCCCCCTTTATTGAGCACATCCTGTGGCATGTGGGCCTCTCAGCCTGCCTAGGACTTACTGTTGCCCTGTCCATCCTTTCGGACATCATCGCCCTCCTTACCTTCCACATCTACTGCTTCTATGTCTACGGTGCCAGGTATGTATATGTTCACAAGTAGTTTTCTAAGCCGTGGGCACTCAACAGGGTCTGAGCAGATGGGTGAGGTGTGGCACAGGCCCCCAGCTGGACCTCATGAGCCTGTGTCCTACAGGCTGTACTGCCTGAAGATCTATGGCCTCTCCTCTCTCTGGCGTCTGTTCCGGGGGAAGAAGTGGAATGTTCTGCGCCAGCGGGTGGATTCCTGTTCCTATGACCTTGACCAGGTACCTACAGCTTTGAGCCTGCTGACCTGGTCAGGGCAGCTACTTGGACACTATCAGTGACCAACCTACTGCTATCCTGCAGCTGTCTTTCAGCAGCTGGCCTAGGGGGAGGTACCAGCAGACTTTCCCCAGGTGGACATAGGGCCTGCTTTGGCTTACTCCATTTGCTTACCTAGACCTGCTACACCCATTTTCCTAACCTCCTATTTCCCTGTGTCCCCTGCTGACTGTTTCCCCACAAGCCACCAGGTCCACAGGATATGTGGACACATCCCTCATGGTAAAGGGAACATCTCCTAACCTTGCTGGCTCAGGAGGCAAAAAAATCCTGACTGCAGTTTAAGGATGGGTGTGGGTGGCCAGTGATGGAGTGGCCTCCCCTGGTCTGGGTCTTGTGATACCAAGTGTGCCGGTCCTTGTTCCCCACAGCTTTTCATTGGGACCTTGCTCTTCACCATCCTGATCTTCTTGCTGCCTACCACCGCTCTGTACTACCTGGTATTCACCCTGGTGAGCCCAGTTCCTCCAACCCTGGGGCCTACAGAACTTAGTCTAGCCAGTGCTGGAGCCAGTCACATAGGGCACTGTTCTGAGCTCTAACTGTGTGCTGGTCTTAAAGTAGTTGGGGTTGGGAGGGTCCTGTCCTGGGGATGGCTGGCTACAGGGGAGGTCAGGACCCATAGTGGGTAGATGAGATCATAGAAGAGCCCTCCTTTAGTGCTGAGCACCAGGGTGGACAGTATGAGATAAGTGACACCCAGGTGGCTCAGGCCCTCCAGGTTTCTGTAAGTGTCAGGAATGTGAATGCACAGTCTCTACTAGGAAGGGGTGCCAGCTGTCCTGCTGGCAGCCCTTTAGTCTCCTTAGGGTGGAGTCTATGCTTTCCCAGGGTTCCTGACCCTCTGGTCACCCTTAGTGAGTGTAGCTCAAGAGTCTGTCGGGCTACTCTCCTCCTAGTCTGTCTAATGTGTGGCTTCAGCCCCAGTTAGTGGCCCTGAATGTCACTTTTGCTACAGCTCCGGCTCCTGGTGATCACTGTGCAGGGCCTAATCCATCTACTTGTGGACCTCATCAACTCCCTGCCTCTATATTCCCTTGGTCTTCGACTCTGCCGACCCTATAGGCTGGCTGGTAAGTTGGGTGCTGGGTGCCTGGCTTCTGACAGATGGTACAACATACCCACAGGCCTTCCACCTGTGCCATGTGTCTCCTGCCTGAATGAATTGTTTATGTGGTGTGGGTGAGCAGAGCAGTGAAGATAAACTTGGCCCTGGGAACATGCGGTCTGCTCTCTCTCCCTAAGAGTAAAGTTCAGAGACACAAAGACCCAAGTCCTCATCCTTCCTGTGGTTTGGAAGGCTTGTTGCAGGGTCTGTGCTCAGAGAGTCTGTCTCCATGTAGTTATAGGCTATGCGTCTGCTCTTTGATGACCCTCGCCCTTGGAAGCAGGCCAGGATGAGGGCTGCTGCACTGTGAGAGGATCACCCTGCACTGCCTGTAATCATCACCTAGTACCCAAGCTGTCCTCTAAATCACTGCGTTCTGATTCCAGAATCCTTGAGGGAAATCTAGCTCTTTTAGGCATGAGGTTTAGGCATGATAATCCATTTATCTTGGGATTACCTGGTTTAGCCAATGTTCAGCACTTGGGATCACCTGGTATAGCCAATGTTCAGCACTTGGGATCACCTGGTATAGCCAATGTTCAGCACTTGGGATTACCTGGCATAGCCAATGTTCAGCACTAATTGAGGTGATTTCTAAGGTGATCAGTATGCTCATTTGACTCTTCCAGCCAGCTCAGAACCATCCGATAGGGACGTGCAGGTTCCTTGGCTTCGAACCGATATCTAGGTCTGCCTGCAAGCATCTTTGTGCTGCTGAATGCCTATAAAACATTTTGAGAACAACCTTCTAGCTAATTTCTCCGTTAGCTTCAGGAGGCCCAGGCGAGAGACTTATTTGCAATGTTGCATACGTGCCCTATGCATCTACTTCTTTACCTCAGACACAAACACAGGTGGGCCACAATAGACCCAGACCCAGCCTGGAATACAGGGCCTTCTCCCTAGCCTGAGCCAATAGCTTGGGCAGGGTAGTTAACTTCGCTTAGCAGGCCATGGTTTTGTCCCTTCTCACATCACTGGCTTCAAGGAAGCTTCATTTCCTGCTTTTTTGTTTTCTAGAAAGGGTTTCTCTGTGTAGCCCTGGCTGTCCTGGAACTCACTCTGCAGTAGACCTCATTGGCCTTGAATTGAACTCAGAGCTCTGCCTGTTTTTGCCTCCTGAGTGCTGGGATTAAAGGAGTGCACCACTGTTGCCTGTCTATTTCCTGCTCTTTTTTAAGAACTTTCTTCCTGGGGCTTTAGAGATGGCTTAGAGGTTAAGAGCACTGACTGCTCTTCCAGAGGTCCTGAGTTCAATTCCCAGCAACCACATGGTGGCTCATAACCATCTGTAATGAGATCTGGTGCCCTCTTCTGGCCTGTAGGCATACATGCAGATAGAACACTGTCTTACATAATAAATAAATAAATCTAAAAAAAAAAAAACAAACCAAAAAACACAATGATATTTAAAAAAAAAAACAAAACTTTGTTCCTGGGCATTTCCTAGTTTCCTAGACTGGGAGACCAAACTAAAAGCCAGGGGTGCTGTGGGTCCCCACATCAGCCAGACTTAGAAACTTGAAGTCAGTAAGACTCTGAACCATTAATAGGGCATCTGCTACCCAGCCAAGAGGCAGATGGGAAAGGTGGAGAAGACAACCATGTGTGCTTAGACAGACCTGCTGCCACCTGGGTGAGCTCAGAGGAGCTTTTATTGTAGAAATTGCCATCTCAATAGCCTCTGCTAACTCACAATGGGACCAATGAGGCTAACTGGGGGTGGACATTTTTCACCTTCTTTCCTAAGTACCTTGCTTTCCTTATAGCTGGTGTGAAATTCAGAGTTCTGGAACAGGAGGCAGGCAGGCCCCTGCGCCTCCTGATGCAGGTAAGAACTCCTGCCCTTCACTGCTGCTCAGACCTGGGACCCCCCCCCCCCAATGTTCTGCCTGTGTTCTGGGACAGCTGGGGTCAGCTGGTGTGATGCTTTGGTGGTATATCAGCCAGAGGTCAGAGACAGAAGGGCCCAGTGGGGCTAAGGGGTAGACATCTGAGTATCATAACTCACTGTGTCTAGAGCTTCCCCCTCAGGGTTGTGGGACACATATTGTGGTCTACATAGTTGACATTGATATCTAGTCTGGCCTGTGAGTGGGGTCCCATCATGCTCAAGGTTGTGATGAAGCAGAAATGGCTTAGCAAAGGCCTCAGGACAAAAAGTCACTTCCTGTTGGACTTGAACCCCTGGCTCTTTCATTGTTTAAGTCTTGGGTCTTGTTCCCAGTGGGAGGAGCAGAATGAGTTTTGGGGTGGCTAACCAGGTGCTGAATTGTATTTTGGTCCTAGTCCAAGTGTTGTGTCTCTCAGATGCTGAAGCATCTGCAAGGTCACCCTTCCCAGCTCCCAGACGGAGTAGATCCTAGGATAGTGCATTACTGCCCAAAAGGGATGTGGAGCTCCCCATCACCATCCCTTTCTCGGGGAAGCAGTGCTGTGTGGCCCGCTTCTCTGCTGGTCAGCTTAGCTATCTCACAGGCAGAGGTTTGTCAGGGCCTAGCTGGCCTTGCTCTATAATTTTCTAGTCGAAGATTCCCCAGAGGGACAGTCAGACCCAGGATGCCAACCCTCAAGACCTTCCCCTATAGACACAGCTGAAGCACCCATGACCACCCACCCTACTAATAATTACCCTTTCCTTACAGATAAACCCCTTGCCCTATAGCCATGTGGTGCATACCTACCGCCTGCCTAGCTCTGGCTGCCATCCCAAGCACTCCTGGGGTTCCCTGTGCCGAAAGCTGTTCTTCGGAGAGCTCATCTATCCCTGGAGGCAGAGAGAGGACAAACAGGACTGAGGATCTGGACACAGCCTACCCATAGCGACTGCACAACCATCGCGCTTCCTCTCTGCCAGGATAGCACTGACCATGGGTGGTTTATCTCAGGTCCTACATGGTCCAACCAGACACTGTGTACTGAATGTAGGCAGGCCTTATCCTTGAGTTACTACTCTAGCTCTCAGGCCCTGTCAGCTCCATTCCTGCACGCCATCTCTAGCACAGTGATTCTCAACCTTCCTAATGCTGTGACCCTTTAATACAGTTCTTCGTGTTACGATGACACCCAGACTTACATTTTCATTACTACTTCATAATTGTAATCTTGTACTGTTATGAATTGTAATGTAAATATCTGTGTTTTCCTATGGTCTTAGGGAACCCCTATGAAAGGAGTTGCAACCCACAGGTTGAGAACCACTGCACTAGCATCACCTATGATCCCCCTGTTTGTTATGGTCATTGCAGTCATTGCACTGAGCCTGCTTCCTAGGAGGGCTCAGACTCTGGATATGCTGGCAGGTTTCCTTGACTGCTTTAGTGGGTGGGACCACTCCTGGGGTACCTGGTGCACTCCAGAAGCCTCAGCAGAATATTCCCATCTGGGGAACTGAGGCAGCTCCTGATCCCCTGCCCCAGCAAACTAATCCCTCACTCTGTGCTTCACTGGGTTTGCTTGTTGCTGCTCCCTGGAGATCACTTTGTGAAGGTGCTGCTAATTGGCCACTGGGTGCCCTTTGCTTGAAGTCAGACCATGTGGGGTAATTGGGTACCTGCCCACCTGGCTGCTCTGCTCTTGCTGAGTGCCCCATGTGGGGATAGACCCTTTGGCAAAATATTTTCTTCTCTCATTGACTCCTTACAGGACCTGACAGCTCCCATCTGGACAGGCACTTTTGTGGCTCAGTGTGTGAATGACCTTGGGGAGGTGGAATGGCCAGGGTTTCCTGCCACTTAGTAGGATCCCATGTGAACTAGTCCCTAGGGGGCAGGAAGGTGCAGCCAGCCCTGCCTGTCTCTCGGGCATTCAGGACTATCTACATTGGTTCGTCTGTGCCTGCTTCCCTTTGCTCTAGGCCACAGCAACCCTTAAGCACCCAATGGAGGGTTGGTGAAGAGGGATCCTGACCCTGTGGTGACAATAAAAACCTCTCATGAATTTGGAATATCAGCTCAGGTGTGATTCAAATCTGGCCGGGCTCTAGGTGGGTGGACTGGGTGGAGCATTGTCTCCATGACGACCGCCATCATTTCCTGCCCGAAGTTTCTCCAATGACTGCTGGGTGTCTGTGCAGCCGTAAGCCCTTGAAGACATCTTAGATCAATGAACAAACCTAGGGCCTCACCCTGGCTCTAGCAGCAGGCATACAGTCTGGTGGAGAAGGGGTGTCGGGGATGTGGGGTGTCTACTCGGAGCTCTGAGCATGTGAATTCCATATATGGCAGAGTACTGACCTGGACTGACAGAGTTTTTCTATGTAGCACTGGTTGTCCCAGAACTTGCTGTGTAGACCAGGCTGACCTCAAACTTAAAGATCTGCCTGCCTCTGCCTCCCGAGTGCTGGGATTGAAGACGTGCACCACCACCACCCAATATGAACTAACATTACCATCTGCATGCAGTCTTGAGATGACTCCAGGCCTGGTTATGCAGAGGAAGCCCTCAGTGCTTCCTAGCCTGGGGCTCCACAAAGGAGCAGTAGAGGCCAGCTGGGAAGTGCCAAAGGGCCCTGTAGTCATGCACCCATCCAGAGCTCACTGAAAGTGGTGTCTGACATTTGCGATCCTGGAGGTCACACTTTACGTAGGCCCCGCAGCTGTCTTGCCTTGGACCTGGGCTGCTTGGTAACCCTTTGGGGTCCATCTGTACACAGGTGGCCATTTCCTGTATAGCATCCCTTCCCACTCTGCCTGGCCACCCTGACATCCTTTAGCTGCCTGTGTTCACCCCTTCACCCCTGGACTTCCATTAGGAGAAGGTGCTGAGCTCAGCCCAGCTGGCCCTTGTGCAGCCCTGTCATGAGATTTGCCTGGCAGCTGTCATTCTGTGCAGCAGAATACTGGGCTGTCTGCCCTTCTGGGGACCAGTCAGGACCTGGCACCAGAGCTGGCTGAAAGAACACTGGCATTGGAGCCACAAGAGTTGCTTTTTGCAGAGAGCTGTATCTGTGGAGGTTTTCTGATTATTCTCAGATATAGCTCATGCATTTGTAACAACAAGGATTGTTGTCTCTGTGGGCATTACCTTGGTAGACAGGTGCCTAGTGCTGTCAGACCGGTGGCTTTTCCCGGGAGCTGCCAGGGTTCCTATCACAAGCTGCCTTCCTTTGTAACTAAAAGCTTTGAAATCGGCTCTCCTAGAAGATGCAGATTTTTGATTGTGTGAATGGGTACTATTGAAATTTGATTCACTTACTAACTCTACCTAGGCATGGAGCTTGATGTGTAGATCAGATTAGCCTCATGAATTTGCCTGTCTCCCAAATACTGGGATTAAGGTTTGTGTCACCATGCCTGACTTTACCCGGTGTAACTAAAAGCTTGTCTACAGATATGTGGTACATGAAAATGGCCTGCCCTCCTCATTCTTTCTCTACTAACTGCAATGTCCATCTAGGTGTCTGGATCTGTCTACTATGAGAGACTTGTGGGGCCGCTCCTTGCTGCCAAGCTAAGGCCAGGACTTCTGAGTAATTGAAACTTCTATTTTGAAACAGGGTCTCATGTATCTGAGGCTGGTCTCAAGCTGGCTATGTAGCCGAGGATGACTTTGGCTGATGATCTGCCTGCCTCACTTCCTGAGTGTTGGGATTACAGTTTTGTAACACACAGTTTATGCACTGCTAAGGAGCAAACCCAGAGTATAACGTGTGCTAGACAAACTATCAGCTGACTTCTGTTTCCAGCCCAACTGAATTGTTTGTGGGTACTGAGCTTCCTGGACATGGGTTGCAGGACCCAGGGTCTGTCCCTTTGTATGATTCCCAGAGCTCTCTGAGGACTTAGGGTTCCACCCCAGGGTGGGAAAGTTTGTCTGTTCTAATTATAACAAAATGCAGGAGACCAATTTCTTTATGGATAAAGGTTTATTTGGCTTGTCCAGAGTCTGTGAATCCAATCACACAGTCAGCAGCATCTGGTTGTGGGCCTTTTTTGTCAAAACCGTATGGTACTAGTCATCACATGGTGAGAACAAAGCATGTGTGCTAGCTCAGCTCTCCTCCTAAAGTCACTAATGCCACCATGGGAGCCACCCTCATGACTCCATCTAAGTCTTACTGCCCATGAGTCCTGCCTCACAAATTGTGAAAAAGGTGAGCCACCATGCTGGCTCAGTGCACTCAGACTCAAAGGTCCATTTCTGTTCATGGAAATATTCTCAAGGAAAGCCTCAAAATAAAGTATAACCAGTTCTCTCAGTGTTATAATATAGTCAAGTCAATACTTGAATTCACCTGCCACGGGCTGTCTGTGATGTACATTCTCTGGAAAGGGGGACTGGGCTTCTCCCCACTATCCCTTCCAGAGAGTCAGCATCCATGGATGAGTCTCACTGTTTCAAGGCTCACATCTCTGAAGAAAGGCTCTCACAGACATTACTGCTAGTTCAGGGAGTGAGAGCCATCAGAGCATAGGCTGGCCTCAAGTCTGGGCACAGTGGCCTCTACAGGGGAGAATCTCCCTCAGAAGCAGGTTCTGGTTCTTTAGGGACTCAGTCCTCAACTCCTCATCAGCCAAAGGTCAGGACTTTCTGGGTTCCTGTTGACCTGTGGATGGGTGTGATGTTCTTACTAATCTGTGACCTAGAGTCCAGCCAATGGCCACCCCTGGGCAAAAAAATATAGCCTAAAGAAAAGTGCAGGTAAGAATTTCTGGGATCCTTTGAGATTAAGTGTGAGTTGAGAGCCAGGCAGTGGTGGCGCACGCCTTTAATTCCAGCACTCGGGAAGCAGAGGCAGGTGGATCTCTGGGAGTTTGAGGCCAGCCTGGTCTACAGAACTAGTTCCAGGACAGCTTGAGTTGTTACACAGAGAAACCCTGTCTCAGGGAGAAAAAACAAAACAAAACAAAAAAAGTGAGCTGAGAAGTCCTGTTGGAAGGCCTCAGTGTGGTTCTGCACTCCTGGGCCCAGGAGCCTCCACCCAACATACCCTGACCAAGAGAATAGCAGGAAAGCCTATCCCTGAAGGCAGATGAGGAGAGCTCTCTTACTATTTCCCTGCCACTGGCCTCTCACAGAAGCTTCCCTGAATAATGTATCAAACCATGTGGCAGTGTCCACAGGGTCAAGATGCTCATAGACTCCATGTCTTCAACTTTGGAGGGAGATGGTCACTCAGTGTGTGGCTGCCTTGAAGGGTACCTGCCGCTGGAGGCAAGGCCTAGGTTCAGCAATCCCTTGGGGGAAAAGAGGAAAGACCCCGCTTTATGTCCTTCTGTCTGTCTATGCTTGAGCAGGGTTTCTCTAGGCCAGGCCTTGAACTTGAGGCAGTCCTCCTGCTTTAGCCTCCCAAGTGTACTGGGATTAGAAGTGTGAGCCACCATGCCTAGTTGGTGTGTGTGTGTGTCTTGCTATTCTTTTGAAGGATTATCTACTGACCTCCATTCTGTACAATCTGGGAACACCAATCAGTGAAGTTGTCACACAGCTAAACAAACAGTTTTAGTGTGGGAGTCTGGTAGCTGTCCTGGCTTTTCCACATGCTTGTCCCATGATGGCTCAGCATCTGCTATAAACTGTACCTGCTGTTCTGTGGCTGCCGGACATGGCAACTCAGCTTCGTCCAGCTTGGCCATTATTGACATGAGGATCTTAAAAGGCTTATTTATAATTCTAGAAATAATGTGTGTCTGTGTGAGTGTATGTGTATGTGAATGTGGGTACCCAAGATGGGCAGAAGTGGGCATTGGATCCCCTGACAATGGAGGTGTAGGTGTTGTGAGCTGTGGGATGTGGTACTAGGAACCAAGCTCCAGTCCTGCACAAGTGCAGCCACCATTCTTAACCGCTCAGCCATCTCTCCAGCACCATCCTTTAAATCCAGGGTTTTGTTTTTGTGGCCCAAGCTGGTCTTGAACTCATGGCAATCCTTCTGAGTACTAGGACTATAGAGGCAATCAGTCTGTTGGGGAGGAAGTTCTTGCCTGGTCCTGTTCCTGACCTTCTCTGCAGTCAGAGAAGATGTCAGCTGTGGACATGCTCAGTACTCCATGGGTTCCTGATCACTGTGGTAGCACCCTGGCTTTTCCTGTAAACTTGTATTTCAGAAAGTGTTGACTGTTCATTCGTCATATGAAGAAGCAGCACCCAAGTTCCAGGGGCTGCATCTGAGTCAACTTTGCTGGAAACGTCTCTTTTGGTCTCCTTTCCCAAGCAGCCGGATTATAAATTTGTGCCATCACACACAGCTTATCATTTTCTTTTCTTTGTTTTTTTTTTCTCTTTTCTTTTTTGAGACAGGGTTTCTCTGTGTAACAACTCTGGCTATCTTGAAACTTGCTTTGTAGACCAGGCTGGTCTCGAACTCAGAGATCTGCCTGCCTCTGCCTATGGAGTGCTAGGATTAAAGGTGTGCATCACTACTGCCCAGCTCTTAAGACACGGTTTCCTTGTCTGACCTGGAACTCTGTAGACCAGGCTGGTCTCATACTCACAGAGATCCACCTATCTCTGACTCATGAATTCCGGTATCAAATGGCTTGGCTATCACCTCTGGCCAAGATTCATTCCTTTTTTAAAAAAGGATTTATTAGCCAGGCAGTGGTGGCATAGGCCTTTAATCCCAGCACATGGGAGGCAGAGGCAGGTGGATCTCTGTGAGTTAGAAGCCAACCTGTTGGTCTACAAATCGAGTTCCAGGGAAGCCAAAAACCTAAATAAATAAATAAAAATTAAAAAGTATTTTATGTGAAGGGTGTTGTGGAATATTATTTTAAGCAGGCAAAGATGTGTTACATTTGTTTATGCTGGATAGTATTACTTTAACTATGCAAAGGTGTGTTACGTTTTTTGTATATGCTTTGTTTGTTTAATTATGTAAAGATGTGTTGCATTTGTTTCACCTTGTCTGCCTGAGGAACCTGGTTGGTCTAATAAAGAACTGAAAGGCCAATAGCTAGGCAGGAGAAAGGACAGGCAGGCCTGCAAGGCAAAGAGATTAAGTAGGAGAAATCTCTGCTCAAAAGAAGAACGAGGAGAAGGAGGGTGACATCTAGGGCAAGAAGCCAGGCAGATGCCAGGCAGATGCCAGGCAGACACAGAGAAGCATTGAAGGTAAGATATACAGAAGAAATGTAATAAGCCCTGTGGCAAAAGGCAGATAAAGAGATTAAATAAAAAGCTAGCCAGAAACGTGCCTAAACTAGGCTGAGCATTCAAAACTAATAATATGTCTGTCATGGTTTGGGAGCTGGTTGATGGCCCAAAAGAAAAAGCCTGTTGTGTATGTCTGTGATCACACGTGTGCCTGGCGCCTGTGGAGGTCAGAAGGTGTAAGATGCCCTGAAACCAGAGTTACAGACAGTTGTAAGTCTTCACATCTGTACTAGTGTTGGGAACTGGGACCAGCATCAGATGCTCTGACGTGCTGAGTCAGCTCTCCGTCTAGCCTCTGTTATCCGTATGTTCAGGAAGTGTGCCCAGACAAGCCTGTGTGGAGGCCAGAGGACACCTTTCAGAAGTCAGTTCAGGCTTTCCACCTTGTTAAAACAGGGTTTCTCCTGATCCATCGCTTGCTGCTTATTCAAAGCTAGGTAGCCCCCCGTACTTCTGGACAAATTCTGACTTTACTTCCTTTCTTACAATAAGAGCCGGGGTGAGGGGTGGGGGAAATTACAGATGGAAAGCCACAGGAGAGAGAGCGAACTCCTATCTTCGGGCTTCCATCGCAAGCGCGTTGGCCCTAATCTGTGTTTTCTTTTTGAGTTTCTTGCAATTAATGACAAGGCTTGAGAATGCACTCATGATGAACGTTGTCCGTGGCCCTCCAGTCTTAGAACTGGCCGACGAAGTGCACCTGCGAATAGTTGTCCACCGGGCCAACGCTGTCCGTAGCAGGTTCACGCCTTCAGGATCCCCATTGAGTCCCTGGAAGTGCGGCTCCGAAGAGGACTTCAGCAGTCCGTCCCACGGCCTAAGCTCTCGGCGGCGGCTCCGCCCACTCCCCCAGCCAGGAGGAAGTCCCGCCTCCTAGAACAGCCCACCTGGGAGAGAGCCTCGCCCCCGCCGCGAAGATCGCTAATTGGCTGCCCCCGCCCTGCCCCCGGGGAAAGCGAGCCCCGAGGTTATACATCCAGGTCGCGTTTCTTTCCTTCAGGGGTCTGTGAGAGCGGCCACCGCCGTTTGGTAGATAGCCTGGCCCTCCCTCATTCAGCCATGTCGTCTTAGGCAGCAGCTATCGCTATCCTGCGGCTTCTCCACAAAGGGGGAAGAGCAGAGTTGTGCAATGTTTGACTCTTGATTGGCGAGAATGAGGAAAGGGGTGGACCTAGAAGGTTATGATCGATAGGAGACGGCACAAATGCCTTAGCAGCAGTAGCCAATAGTGATGGCGAGGGGGCGGGAGGCCAGGGTGTTGCAAGTCCGTGAACCCGGCCGCGACGGCTCTGAGGTAGTCTGCAGGAAGCAGTAGGGCAGACGGACGTGCAAGGCGACCAATGATTTCAGGAAAGTCAGAAGGAAGTGACCAATGGTCACAGTGAGGAGGCGGGAAATAGCCAGCCACCGCAACACTGTGTACGAAGCGGCGGGGAGGGGACTGCGTTGACGGACAAGGGTATAGACCAACAGTAGTGGGAAAGAGGGTGGCAGGAGACCAATAGTAGTGGCGAATGAGTAGGGCGGGGCGACCGGGGGCTTCGAGGCACAGTATGTGTGGGGAGACGTGGGGGCGGGGCGACCGTGACGGCCAGGCTGTCAGGCCAATGGTCCGGGAAGGGCCGGCGGAGGGTAGCCAATGGCGGCTGCGCATCCGGGGGCGGGGCTGCGGATCTGCGCGGGGCTGTGCGGGAAGCGGCGGGCGGCGGCGGCTGGGAGGCTGAGGTGAAGCTGGCGGCACTGGGGCGGGTGCACTGGGGGCGGTGGCCAGTGGGCGGGAGCATTAGCGTGGAGACCGCACGGCCGCTCATCAGCCTTCGCCCGCAGGTCTGGCGGCGGCGCCGTGGGCCGCGGTGCGGCGGGCGGGAGGATGGGCACCCAGGGCAGCCCAGTGAAGAGCTACGATTACCTGCTCAAGTTCCTTCTGGTGGGCGACAGCGACGTGGGCAAGGGCGAGATCCTGGAGAGCCTCCAGGACGGCGCAGCCGAGTCCCCATACGCCTACAGTAACGGTAGGCCGGGTTTGACGGTGGGCGCGCGGGGCGGGAGCGGCCTGGCGCGGGCGGCCTCTGCGCGTGTCCCTGCGGTCCCCTCTGGTCCTGTCCCGGAGATCTGTCGGAGAGTGGGCGCGGGCCGGGGTGACGGCGGCCGGCTAGTAAGAGGTCTCAGCGGCAAGTCTTTGGAGTCTCCTGGGGCCTGGAATGGGCCGTGCAGCAGATACCGCTGGATGGGCCGGGTCCCCACCGCACTGCCCCTTAGCAACCGCTCTGAGACACCGCACCCTGTGCGGGGAGAAAATACATCGGCCGCGATGTGATTCTTGTTAACTTCCGGGTGCGTGACAAAAAATACACAAGGTAGATTGCATCATTGGCACTTGCCTGAGCTTGTCTCTTAATTTGGGTATTTAAGGTAAAATTGTAGTTAACAGTGGGTGGGACTGGATCACAGGCTACTGGGGCTGCTGACTCCGGAGGAATTAATGTCCAATGTGCCTTCCGTTCTTATATCACTGGGTGCGTTTTACCTTCCTGATCTCTTCCTGGGTCCCTTTTCTCTGCCTCCTTACCTCGTTCTCTGGGGTTTTGTTAGTCCTGTCTTGTTAGTCCTCCAAGCCCTGGCTGTTTGGTAAATAACAGTTGAGCGTGTGAGCAAGGCATCTCCCACTCTTTGTACTTAGGACTTGTCCAGGGTGATGAGCACCAGGACTTCAGTGGAGGACCCTTCGTTCTGAGCAGCAGTGTTGAATCCGCTCTGTACCTCCTCCCCATGCTCCTGCTGTCGTCCTCCATCTACAGCAGACGTCGAGGGCAGGAAAGGAAGAGCCATGGTTTTACTTTCTGGCGCATGCCAAGGGACCTCTGCACCAGCCAGGCCACCTTGACTGGCATTTGACTGGATGAGAGGCTTTAGGGCTGCCTTTCCGGCAGTGAAGTGTGGAAGGGGATGGGCTTGCCTTTAGAAGCGCTTTGGGGCAGGGGGCCACAAGCTGACTCTCCATTTCTGTCTAGCACCACCAGTTTCAACAGTACATAGATACAAACTCCAGTTGGACCCTCTTTCCCCATCTCCTCTGTCAACTGTGTAATGCCCTATTTCCTGTGACGTGCTAACTGAAGTGGGGCCAGTAGCACATAAAGAGTATAGACATATGAGACTAAGGGCTGCCATTCACCAAATGCCTTTACTCTGTACAAGTTGTAAGGCCAGGGCTCACTAGCAGGTCCTTGTGTGACTCCTGCAGTGTGCAGCAGAGAGGGAAGAGTGCTCAGCTGGAGCAGCATGTTTCTTGTGTCTGGTTGAAATGCAGACAGCACAAATACCAGCTCTTTGTGCTGGGAGCCTTGGGTCCCTGACCCAGGGAACATTCTTCACTGAGTGAAGTTGGTGGGTCTGAGGATCCTTGGGCTTCTTCACAGAAGACGCTTTTGGAAGCGATAAAGTAGTTGGTCCTGGAGATTGAGCACAGTGTGTTTGCTGTTGAAAGAGCTGGACTTCTGCTTCTCTTAGAGGGTAGATGAATGTTTCATTTTCCTCCTTATTATTAAAAGTCTTCAGGCCGTTCAGTGGTGGCGCACACCTTTAATCCCAGCACTTGTCGGGCAGAGGCAGGTGGATCTCTGTGAGTTTGAGGCCGGCCTGGTCTACAGAGTGAGTTCTAGAATAATCAGGGCTACACAGAGAAACCCGGTCTCAAAAAACAAAAGAAAACAAAAATCTTCAGGCTGGGCAGTGGTAGCGCATGCCTTTAGTCCCAGCACTTGTGGGGCAGATGTGAGTTCGAGGCCAGCCTCGTCTACAAAGTGAGTTCCAGGACAGCCAGGACTGTTACACAGAAGGATCCTGTCTCGAAAAAACAAAAACAACAACAACAAAAAAATCTTCAGTATGGGGGCTGGAGAGGTGACTCAGTGATTGAGAGAACAGGTTGCCCTTTCAGAGGACTCGGGTTCAGTTCCTAGCACCCACAATGTCTGTAACTCTAACATCTGAACCCTTTCATAGATATACATGCAGGAAATCACCAGTGCATATAAAATATAAATAAGTACAAAAAGTAATTTTTAAAAACCCCTCAGTTTGTATATTCTCGGTGCAGGGCTTTTCTGATTAGAGGTAGGGTGGGTCCTACCTGGGAAGGGGCCTGCTGCTCGTTATTGGCCGCTGAACTCCATCTTGATCACAGTCTTAACATCTTGTCTAGCTTGTTCCTCAGGTGTGAACATCGCTCTCTCTCTGACTTCACAAACATGTGAGTCATCATAACAGCTTTTTTTTTTTTAATTAGCACTGGCACCTGAAACAGTGACATTATGATACTGTGAGCACATGCCTAGCATCTGCAGGAGCCCCCAGGTCTGCTGACACCGATAGTTTTGGAGTTGGAAACACTGGGGCTTTGAAGGTGCAGCAGTGACTCTAGAACAGTCTATTCTCCTCTAGATGGAGCAGGACGGATGTTTTTTCAGAGAGCATCCCCTGGGCACCTGCAGGTGATCTATACTCCATAGCAAAGACATTGTGGATTCTCACTTATGGGAGAAGACATGAAGGGGAGGGCCGTGTGTTCTGTGAGCAGTTTCTGCTGTTCTCATGTATGGCCCTGGAATGATAGGTCCATGTTGGCCCCAAGTCAGCTAATTGGGTATTTACCCTTGAGCCCAGGAAACATTATTGCTACAACACACAAGATTGTGTTACAAGCTTGAACATCCTTAGTTAAGACAACTACATCTTGCCCTAGCTCCTACAAAGATTCCTCAGTGTTAGGTCCTTCAGGAAAATCCCCTGTGGTTTACATATTCGTGGCCTGAAAGATCCACATCTGTTAATGAGTCCATGGATGTTATTTCATTTCTCTCTTCCTTTGGGAGTTAGTGTTTGTAGAAGGGAGCTGCAGAGTGATGCCATCGTCCTTTGAGCCCAGAAGTCGGGAAGGAAGCAGGACAGACCAGCATTGGGTTTTGCCGTGAATGTTGGAATTTGATGGTTATGGAGATGTCTGTGGGATCACGATGCATGTACCCTGAGTGTGGATAATGTGTGTCTATGTCACAACATGCTGGGAGGTCCCTGCTAGACTCAGGGCTGTGTTGTCGCATCAGCGATCCAGAGGCCAGCAACATTCTTGCTAATCCTGGCTCCATGTTTCCTCTCATTTTTCTCTAAGTGACCGGTTCAAGGGTTTTGTTTTATTTTGTTGTTTTGTTTGTCTGCTTTTTGGTTTTCTGAGTCAAGGTTTTTTTGTGCAGCTTTGAAGCCTTCTTGGAATTCTCTCTGTAGACCAGGCTGGCCTTGAACTCACAGAGATCCACCTGTTTCTGCCTCCCAAGTGCTGGGATTAAAGGTGTGCACCACCACCACCTGACTTCAAGGGAAATTTTAAATGTTATTATTATTATTATGTGTATGTGTGTGTACTGAACTGTACATGCTATGATACTCATGTGAAGGTCAAAATAAAGCTTTTGGCCAGCCGTGGTGATACATGCATTTAATCTCAGCATTTAGGAGGCAGAGGCAGGCAGATCTCTGTGAGTTCAAGGCCAGCCTAGTCTACTAGTGAATTCAGGACAGCCAGAGCTATATAATGTCTTAAAGATACCAAAATAAAATAATAATAAAAAAACTTTAAATTAAAGTTTTTGGGAGTTGTTTCTCACTCCCACCTTTATGTGGGTTTTGGGGATTGAACTCAGGTTAGGCTTAAGCAGCAGGCACCATATGAATGTTTTGCCTACATGTATGTCTGTGTGTCATGTGTATGCCTATTGCCTATGGAAGCCAGAAGAGGACATGGAGGTCTTAGGACTGTTGTTACAGATAGTTGTGAGCTACCACATGGGTGCTGGGAATTAAAGGGTTTTTTTTTTAAATATTTATTTATTTATTTATTATGTATACAATATTCTGTCTGTGTGTATGCCTACAGGCCAGAAGAGGGCACCAGACCTCATTACAGATGGTTGTGAGCCACCATGTGGTTGCTAGGAATTGAACTCAGGACCTTTGGAAGAGCAGGCAATGCTCTTAACCTCTGAGCCATCTCTCCAGGGTGCTGGGAATTAAAACCAGGTTCTCCTTAAGAGCAACGGATACTGCTGAAACAACCTTCCAGCCCCCCTCAAGGAGAAACTTAAAACACTCATATACTCCATGTCTCATCCATTTGCTTCTTCTCTAGCTCCCACATGAAGCTTGCATAGACCCCTCTTTGTTTTTTAGTCGTCTGTTTTTGAGACAGGGTCTTGCTAAATACCTCTAGCTGGCTTTGTACTTGTTGTCCTCCTGCCTCAGCCTCCTTAGTGCTAGAATTACAGATCCGCTGTGCTTGACCTAAATGTATATTTCCTAGTGAATGAACAGCCTATGTACAGCTTCCTTATGCTGACTGTTACTTGATGCTGGTTCACATGGTTACTACAGTAACCCCTCACAGACCTTTTTCTTCTCTGTCCAAGAGCAGACACTTTGTTCTAGATTTTACTGTAGATTCTCAGGGATAACTTACTGGAGTGGGGGTTGTCTTCCTTCCCTGTGTTAGATGCCAGATTTTCTGCCAGACTGTTGTCCCAGGAGGAATAGGAACAGTCACTGGTATAACAGGTTAATGCCTCCAGCATGTGGTTTGTGCCAGGCATGCTGCTGAGGGTGGCTCTGTTCATCATTTGATCTTCAGGACCATGATTCCCATTTTATAGATGAGGCTCTCAGGAGCACAGACTGTTTCCTGGGTGGTATGGTCCCTGGGTTCCTGGTTGGCTCTTTCCTAGCCTTCATTGACAGGGAACTGGGCAGACCTCAAACATTGGAGCAGTGGCATTTTGTGGTTTTCTTCTCTTTCCCTTAATTGTGCCCGGGGTTGCCAGACAGCCATTGCTTCTGCACACTTTGAGATCCACGCCTTGGAAGGCATGTCCCAGATCCTACCTGACCCAGCTATCATCTGGGAAGCCACATCATCCTTACTGAGAGTTGTTGCTTCTTGACAAGCCATTATAATTTTTCACAGGCCTGCAAGTGGTGACTTGCTTGCTCCATTCCCAGAGAAGCATACTGTCATCCACCATGAGAATAGTTTAGGCCTTCTCATTGTGCTTGTGTACACCATCACTGTGCCCGGCAAATTCTGCCCTGGGCACCAACCTCCTGGAGGGTTGGTGGCCTTTTGTTTGCTGTAACTAGGTCCCTTTTTCTCACAGTGCATGTACCTCCACCTCAACCTCATCATTTCATTCATTTGTTCAGCCATAACAATGCATCCGGCTGTAGGCTGGGAATTCAGGGTACAAGGCAGAGCAGATTAGAGACAGTTGGCTTTTATTGAATTTTTGTTGTTTCTGAAACAGGGTCTCACTATGTAGCCCAGGCTGGCCTTGAACTTGAAGTGATCCTCCTGCCTCTCCTGAGTGCTAAGATGATCACACCTTACTAGAATATTTGTTTTTTGTTGATCCTTAGCATTGTCCTAAACAGGACCAAATGAATGTGCAAATAGCAAGTACATAGCAAGACCCATCCACTTTCTGGTAGTGTTGTGTGGTCACACTTGAGATTGTTATGTTGCATATATAATGTCATCTTTTCCATCAGTGTGATTGTTTGTGGCTTGGAGGTGATCTAAATTTAACGACGTTTCAGGAAGGAAACAGTTTCAGGGAGTTAAGTGGGCGGAAAGGACACGAAGGGAAGGAACTAGCCTTGGCAGGTCCTTTTGCCTCCTGTTCTTTTTGAAGATTGAAGCTGGAAAGGTATAAAATTGCTTGATCCTTGTAATGCTGCCCTCACTCAGCCCGAAACTAGGACATATTGAACGGGAAGCTGTGGGGCTGTACACTGGCCAGAGCTTCATCATCTCTGCTGTCTAGGAGTGCAGGGAATATCTTCAGCATTTAGCATGCTGGCTGAGAGAAAGTTGAAGACAAGAAGGAAGGCCACCAGCTTGTAAAGCAGGTGTTGGGGATCAGCAGTGAGAAGGTGGTGGGAAGCAGAGCATCCACAGAGAGAGGGGCTGGTTGCGCCAAGACCTGTGGCTAGCGGACTGTGCTATGGCAGGAGATAGATGGAAAACCAGACCCTCTGAGTCCTTGTATCAGTGATGGTAAATGAATAAGGTAGGCTCAGATTTTGAACTTAAGGGGTAGAGGAGGTGTCCTAGTCATCAGCAGATCTGGTAATGACAGGAGACTCTCACGTTCACCAGTGTGTGACTCTTTTGCTATGGTCAGAATATCAAATGCAGAGTTTATCTGTGGATGCTTGTCCTTCAGAAAGTAGAGAGGATGTGAATAGTGGAGAAGGGAGGGTCTGAACAGGAAGACAGTGGGGCACACTAGACGATTTGTAGCAAAATACCGCCTGCCTGTCTAGATGCCAGACATTTAAAAATGGGGGGGGGATGCACACTGGAGAGACGGCTTAGCAGTTACGAACAGAACACTTGTTCTTGCAGAGAATCTTGGTTTGAGTCCCAGCTCCCACATGGTGGTTCAGGCATCTGTAACTCCAGTCCCAGGGGATCTGACTTCCTCTTCTGACCTGAGGGTACCAAGTGTGCAGGTGGTGCACATACATACATGCAGGCAAAACATTCATACACATAAAAATAAATAAAATAAAAAGAAGTATTAGATGGGAAGTTATATGGCTAAGCCCCCAGATGGCAGTGAGGGAGAAGAGATAGACTGTGGTTTCTGGAGGGTCTTATAACCAATGTGTGCCATCGGTGCTGTGCCAGGAGGCTGTGAGCTGCAGAAAGGGCTGTGCTTCATCAGAGTTGATCCTGTGTTTCTGGACAACAAAAGAAACAGAGCAGCCTTGGTCTCCAGTGGAGGTCGTCCCAAAGCCAAACTGTACAAACTTAGGTCTTTGCATGACACATTCCCGTAACTAACCTTGGTGAAGGACATCTCTGTCCTGAGAGGGATATCCATCCCAGCAACTGAAAAAGAGCAGAGGCTAGAACTGAGTACTGGAATGGGACAGGTAACCTCATAGTTTATGAACTATTTCAAAGAGTTGACAGCCAAATGCCAGAAGTTCTGGGCTGGTGAGTTTAATGTCAGCTTTGGAGGAAGAGCTAAGCCATATGATTGATAACCATGTGTTTGGGTGCCTAGAGGCCAGGCTGCTGCTTCTGCTCAGGTGTGGGGTGTGTGGGGGCAGGTTAGGTTGGATGCTATTGCTGAAGTAGACCTGGTTCCTTCCAGATGTTCACACTGTTGTACGTTACTTGGACTCGTAGACATCTTTCCATTGTCCTTAGACAAAAGTGTTGTCTGTTAACCTTTTAGATAGTTAATAGGGTAAATGCCTCAGGATTCAAGACACTTTAAACCTGTGTGAAGCTGAGCAGTGGTGGCACACACCTTTTATCCCAGCACTTGGGAGGCAGAGGCAGGCAGAACTCTGTGAGTTCGAGGCTAGCCTGGTCTACAGAGCGAGTTCCAGGACAGCCAGGGCTATACAGTGAAAAACCCTGTCTCGAAAAACAAAATAAAACAAAACAAATAAACCCATGTGAACAAGTTGCAGGTGCAGTGACATCTTTCAGGGTGGCCCAGACTCTCTTCTTTAGATTCAGAAAGTCACTGCTTAAGGAGTGGAGTGTGACCAAAGAAGCTAGGTCACTGCCCAGGCTGCCTGCTCTGCCCTGCCCCATGCCACCACTTTGCTTGAGGAGTGTGAGTCAGCCATCTTGTCTATGTTGTGAGTCCTTATGTCCCTGTAGCATCTTTAGGCTGAGATCTGCTGTACCACTTGTCAGGGCCCATAAACTCTGGGAACAGATGGACTAGGACCCTGACAGTTGGAAGATGTCTCCTGTACCCGCTGATTTCCCACCCTGTAGGAATTGTATCAGTGGATGCCAACCATGTTCCTTTACCTTCTCGGTGGTGAAGTGGTGGCTTTCTGTTGCTGCCCCATCTCCTCCCTCACTACTGTCTTCCTGGTGATGTTCACTTGGCGCCCTGCTTCTTGCGCGTCTTTGAGCAGTTCTGGGCTGTGTCCTGAGTGCCTGAGCATTCCCTGCTTTAGGTGCAGTTGATACTTTAAGTACATGCTGGCTCTTTTTTCATGGAGATAAGCATTATGCCTTTTACAGGGTTTCATGTAACCCAGGCTAGCCTCAAGCCTCCACGTAATAAGAATGGTCTTGAACTCTTTTTTGTTTTTGTTGTTTTTCAAGACAGAATTTCTCTGTGTAACAGCCCTGGCTGTCTTGGAACTAGCTTTGTGGATCAGACTGGCCTTAAACTCAAAATCTACCTGCTTCTGCCTCTCAAGTGCATCAAAGGCCTGTGCCACTGCTGCCCAGGTTGGCCTTGAACTCTTGATCCTGTTTCCACATCACAAGTGCTAGAGTTATGGACATGTTCAACTACAGCTCGCTTATTTATGCTACTTTCTTAGGTGAATCTTATTACGTAGGGAATCTTTACAAAATACTACTATTCGTAACAGCAAATGCAGTGTGTACAAAGCATAGTTGAGGTCCATCTATCTCGAGTTTAAGAAGTTTTTCCATTGAGCCTTTTGGAAGGACTTTGGTGCCTAAGTTTATTGCACAGGTAGTTAAACTCAGTTCATCATGAGCAAGTGAGTAATATCCAGGGTGTTGCCTTTGTGGACAGAAGGGCTATGACTCCAGTGAAAAGTTTGCAGCATTTCTGGACCTTGAGGCTTTGTGGGAAGGAGCCTTCGGGGAGCACCCAGCTCACAGTCTGCTCTCCTTCACTTAGCTCTCTCCCTGTTGCTGGAGTTGAAACTTTTGCCTTTCTTTAAAATTCTCATGGTTTAATGAATATTTGCTTACTGCTCACGTGAGAGACAGAGATAGCAGCTCCCACGTGTGTTTGGCATTGAAACTCACAGAACCTTGAGACAGAGAGCTGGCTCAGGAGTTAGGCCTCTCCTTCTGCTCTTAGCACCCACTTCAGGCAGCTCTCAAGTGCACGTTACCCCAGCTCCAGAGCATCCAGTGCTTCAGACTTTGTGTGCCCGCACCCACACACATAATACAAACAGCAAAACTCAACTCATGTCATTGAAAACTTTGTTGTTTTAGAGGCCTGATCTTGTTATGTAGCCCAGGCTGGCCTTAGATTCACAGTGTAGCCTAGGTTGACCTTGAAATCACAGTAGTCCTGCCTCAATCTCCCTAGTACTGCGGTTACAAGTGTGTGTCACTAGGCTTAACACAAAATTTGACTTTTCTTTCTGTATCCATATGTTACCTAATGACGTGTGTACATAGGTGGCATGTGTTTTTTGTGGTTGTTTTTTTGTTTTTTAAAGACAGGTCTCACTAGCTCTGGCTGTTCTGTAACTTATTAATTAGACCAGGTTGGCCTTGAACTCACCAAGACCTGCCTGCCTTTGCCTCCCTAGTACTGGGATTAAAGGCCTACACCACTATTCTTGGCAATGCATGCCTTTAAAAGAAAATATTTTTAACCTTTACTTTTATTTCATGTGTATGGGTGTTTCATCTGAATGTATGTCTGTGCACCACATTTATGCAGTGTCTGTGAAGGCCAGAAGAGGGTGTTGGATCCCCTAGAACTGGAGTTACAGATGGTTGTGAACTGTTATGGGTGTTGGAAATAAAAACCAGCCATTTGGAACCTTAGAAATCACTACAGTTGGGCTGGAGAGATGGCTCAGAGGTTGAGAGCATTGCCTGCTCTTCCAAAGGTCCTGAGTTCAGGTGGCTCACAATCATCTGTAATGGGGTCTGGTGCCTGCAGGCATACACACAGAATATTGTATACATAATAAATAAATATTTAAAAAAAAAGAAATCACTACAGATGTGTTTGAAATTTCGTTGATGTTGTTTGCTTTGCTTTGTTCTATTTTGAGACAGTGTCTCACTGTGTGTCAGAACTAACCTGGAACTGAGATTCACCTGCTTCTGCCTTCCAAGTGCTGAGATTAAAGGTGTGCACTGTCACAGTCAGCGGGCAGAGTCTCTGGTCTAGCCAAGGTCACAAAATGAGACCTTGTCTCAAAAAAAAAAAAAAAAAGAAAGAAAGAAAGAAAAGAAAAAGAAAAAGATAACTGTGCTAGAAAATAGCCCACTTTGAAAGTTATCTATCTTTTATGATTTAACATGAAAAAATTGTGTGGGCTTCTTATTAAAGTCATCAAATTAGCTGCAATAGGGAAAAGTGAACCAAGGAACTCTAGACTGTTAAGAGTAGTGTAAACAAAGCATTTCTCATTTTTATTATCAGAATAAGCAAAACATGAGGTGACATGTACAGTTAACTTAAGCAAAGATAGTTTATGCAATGCTTCCTGGAAGTCCATCTTGTAGCAAGAGCATTTTGCATTCTGCCCCATCTGTAGTTTATAGTAAATTCCTAGCTTTCTTACACAGGCTTCCCCCACACAGTGAAAAGGTCCTGAAACTCTTAGGAGCCCATGTCAGAGTTCATGTACACTCAGGTATGTCTCAGACCTGTTCTGGCCCCCACAGCAGCTTCCTCTGCTAGGGCAACCTGGTCCTTGAAGTTCCAGGGCAGCTGTCCAGGGCCACATGTACAGTGTACAGAGAGGAGACGCTAATGGAAAAGGGTAGACAGAGGTTGAGCCCTGAACTCAGCAGAAGGGTGTGCTTACCCATAAAGCTCTCCAGAGACTGCAGCTAGTGACTCACAGAGCTCGAGGTGTGTGGGTATGCTCCTTCTAAAGGAGTGTGTCAGCAGCATCCCAGAAATCCTTCTCTTTCTTTCTTTTTTAAATATTTATTTATTTATTTATTATGTATACAATATTCTGCCTGCATGTATGCCTGCAGGCCAGAAGAGGACATCAGATCTCATTATAGATGGTTGTGAGCCACCATGTGGTTGCTGGGAATTGAACTCAGGACCTCTGGAAGAGCAGCCAGTGCTCTTAACCTCTGAGCCATCTCTCCAACCCGCAAATGTTCTTATTTAAAGGAACATTTAATGAATTTTATTGAAACAGGGATATTAGCCAGGCGGTGGTGGCGCACGCCTTTAATCCCAGCACTGGGGCGGCAGAGTTCGAGGCCAGCCTGGTCTACAGAGCTAGTTCCAGGACAAGCTCCAAAGCTACAGAGAAACCCTGTCTCGAAAAACCAAAAAAAAAAAAGAAAGAAAGAAACAAACAAACAAACAGGGATATCCCCAATATCTTGTTAAGTGGGGGGAAAATGCAATCATCTGTGGGTGTCCTTAGATCTCTTGAATGTCCAGGTCCATAGATGCCCAAGTCCTTTATGTATACTGGTACCCAGCCAGGAGTACTGGCTCATGCCCTTAAATCCCAGCTCTCAGGAGGCAGAAGCAGGTAGAGCTCTGAGTTTTAGGCCAGATTTTATATAGAAAATTCCAGGATAGCCAGGGATACATAGAGAGACTTTGTCTCAAAAACAGAAAAGAAGCCAGGCATGGTGACACACACCAGCACTTGGGAGGCAGAGGCAGGCAGATCTCAGAGTTCAAGGCCAGCCTAGTCTACAAAATGAGTTCCAGGAGAGTTAGGGCTACATAGAGAAACCCTGCCTCAAAATACAAAACAGAAAGCTAGTTTAACACTGCACACCGTCCTTTAAATGAGTTGTGGAGGACTTACATACCAAGGACAACGTAAATGCTCTATATCGTTGAAGGAATAATGATATTAAAAATGTCACGGACTGGCAAGAGGACTCAGCAGGTAATGGTGCTTGTTGTGCAAGTCTTATGGCCTGAGTTCAATCCTGGAACCCTTATGAAAGTGGAAAGAGATAACTGACTATTATTCCACAGAGCTGTTCTCTGACCTCCAGAAATATGTGTCATGGCCTGCTTGCCCCCCCCCACGTAGTCATATACATACTATCACACATAATAATAATGTGTCTGAACATGAGGGCTGGGAAGGTGGCTCTGCAGTTAACAGCACCTGTTGCTCTTGCAGAGGGTCCACATGGTGACTCACAACTATCTGTAACTATAGCTTCAGAAAACCCAACACTCTTCTGACCTCCACAGACACTGCACAAACCTATTACACAGACATACCTGCATGCAAAACACTTATAGAGATGAACCTTAAAATGCCTGAGCCAGCTACACTGGCACACACCTTTAATTCCAACACTTAGGAGAGGCAGGTGAATCTCTGTGAGTTTGAGGCCAGACTGGTCTCCATATCAAGACATATTCAGGCCAGCCAGAACTACACAGTGAGATCCTGTCTTTAAAAAACAAACAAACAAACAAACAACAACTTTTCAAAAAAATCTGCATGTGTTCAGTAAAATATTTTTCTTTTTCTTTTCTTTCTTTCTTTCTTTTTTTTTTTTTTTTTTTGAGACGGGGTTTCTCTGTGTAACCCTGGCTATCCTGGAACTCACTCAATAGACCATGCTGGCCTTGAAGTCAGAGATTTGTCTGCCTCTGCCTCCTGAGTGCTGGGACAACAGGCGTGAGCCACCACTACCTCCCTGTGAATTTTCTTTTAAGACTTTGTTTGCAGTTGTTAAAGCCATGGATGTGGAACTCATAGATATAGTGGGCTGATTGTGATTTACACTTTATAGATATCAGATGAAGTGTAATGAAACAACATGAAAAGTTAATGATGACTCCGGCTTTTTTAAAAAATTTTTTGGAAGATTTTTTTTTAATTATTATGTATACAGTGTTTTGTCAGCATGTATGCCTGCAGGCCAGAAGAAGGCACCAAATCTTATTACAGATGGTCGTGAGCCACCATGTGGTTGCTGGGAATTGAACTCAGGATCTCTGGAAGAGCAGCCTGTGCTCTCAACCCCTAAGCCATCTCTCCAGCCTGACTCCGGGTTTTGGTGCTACAGTGGTCGTAGTTTTTGACTGCTCTGTGTTTCACTGAGATTTCCATGCTGAGTGTGCTTGCTATTAGTAGACAGAAGAGATCTGGTTTGATGTGGGTTCTGGAACAGTAAGTAAACACTTGGACACTGCCTGCATTGTCCCTCTGTACAACTCCCTTGGCATTTCTTTCTGTTTGGCATTGGCACATCAGTATAGAAGGCACTACTGTGCCTATTAACATCTTCCTCATGCTCTCTACTTCTGCAAGCATTGGTTTCCCATGACAGCAGATGCGAATGTCCCTGTTTCTAGGGACATCTGTTAGGTGCATCTTGAGCAGAGTGGCACATTTCCACAGTATGCCAGGTTCCTCCATCGATAGCTAAATTTTGTTTGCCAGCAGATCAGATCCCAAGCTCTCCCTCTGTTTCCGCTCTGCATTCTGGCCCATCTTGTAGGCAGTTCAGTCTTCTCATTTGAAAGGAGACTACTAATCTAAAGGCAGATCAATATCCTGCATGGGTTTATTTTATTATTATTATTATCAGTATCATCATCATTATTATTATTATTATTTTTTTTTTTTTTGGTTTTTTGAGACAAGGTTTTTCTGTGTGACAGCCCTGGCTGTCCTGTAACCTGCTTTGTAGACCAAGCTGATTTTGAACTCAGAGATCTGCCTGCCTCTGCCTCCTAAGTCTGGATTAAAGGCGTCCAACTCTATGTCTGGCTATGGTTTTAAAATATTTTGATATGGCTGGGCAGTGGTGGTGCATGCCTTTAATCCCAGCACTCGGGAGGCAGAGGCAGAGGCAGAGGCAGGTGCATCTCTGAGTTTGAGGGCAACCTGGTCTTTTTTTTAAAACAAAAATATTTATTTATTTATTTATTTATTTATTTATTTATTTATTTATTTATTTATTTATTATGTATACAATATTCTGTCTGTATGCCTGCAGGCCAGAAGAGGGCACCAAACCCTATTACAGATGGTTGTGAGCCACCATGTGGTTGCTGGGAATTGAACTCAGGACCTTTGGAAGAGCAGGCAATGCTCTTAACCTCTGAGCCATCTCTCCAGCCCCAACCTGGTCTTTTTAGAGCCAGTTCCAGGACAGGCTCCAAAGTTACAGAGAAACCCTGTCTCCAAAAACCAAAACCAAAACCAAAAAAATTTGGAATTTGGTTTTTCTTTCTCCTCCCTGCCTTCCCTTTTTCCTTCCCCCTAACCCCCTCTCTTTTTTTGTTTTTGAGTTTTCAAGACAGGGTTTCTCTGTGTAGCTTTTGGAGCCTGTTCTGGAACTGGCTCTGTAGACCAGACTGGCCTAGAACTCACAAAAATCCGCCTGCTTCTGCCTCCCAAGTGCTGGGATTAAAGGCGTGCATGTGTCATTAGCATCTGCTCTCTTTTTTCTTTTTGTTTGTTGAGATAGAGTCTCATTGTGTAGCCCTGGCTGGCCTGGAACTCACTATGTAAGTAGCTTCAAACTCAAGAGTTCCATTGACCTCTGTTTCTGAGTACTGAGATTAAAGGCATGCCCACCAGACCCAGCTCTTAATTTTATATATTGATATAGTTAGTTTATATATAATAAAATGTACTCATCTTAGGAGTCTGGCTCTAGGACAACCTGTGGGTTGTAACCTCTAAGAAATCTGTCTCAAAATATTTACATTATGATTTATAACAGTAGCAAAATTAGATATGAAGTAGCAACAAAAATTTTGTGGTTGGGGGTCATGAGAACATGAGGAACTGTATTAAAGGTTTGCACAGTAGGAAGGTTGAGAACCACTTCTGAGAAAGCTATGACAGATGTAGATATCTGGGTAGCCATTCCCCTTATCAAGATACAGTGTTTATAACCCAGAAAGTTCTCTGTTGCCCATGTGAAGTTAGTTACTGCTCCAGTCTTGCTGGTCACTACAGGTTTTTTTTCCTGTTCCAGAATGCCACAAATGGAATGTGTTCCTATGTCCATTAATATCCCCTCCCCCAATAAAGAAAATCACAGGATTTTATTATGTAGGCAGGCTGGCCCCACTTACACCCTCCTGCCTCAGACTCCCCAGTGTTTGATCATTTACTTTCTGATCCCATCGTGGCAGAGCAGGAACTCCTGTCCCTAGTAGTAGTGTTTATGTGAGAGAACTGACTCGTTTATCTGTTTTTCTGCTCTAGACATCTGGGTTATTTTTCGTTCTGAATTAAGAGGTATTAAACACAGCCACAATACACAAGCCCTTTTGTGGGTCTGTTTGGTTCTCTCGGGTAAATACCTACTTTGCGTATTGTTTGGGGTTGCAGATGGGCCATCTTAAAGACACCAGTGACTCTTTGCAGTCTGGCACATGGTGTTCTCAGTAGTGGTACGTGTAAGCCCTGCTCCAGCGTCTGACACTGTCAGTCTCTTTATCTCCTACTCAGCATCATTGAGGTAAATTTACATACATAAAAATTGGGATTTCTTTGAATGTTGACAAACCAGAACCGTGTGCAGCCGCATGCTGACTAACCTCTGCCTCTAACCCCAGCAACTGCTGGTTAGTCTTGACCTTACTGTGGACTAGTTTTTGTCTTCTAGATATAAACAAAAATATATAAATGGAGTCACATTGTATATTCTTTGTGTCTGGCCCTTTTCCATCTCATTAAGATTCTCCCATATTGCTGTATGTGGTATCCTTTCTTCTACTGCATGGCATTCTGTATGAATACTGGAGCAAGCCTGTCTCTTCTGTAGACAATGAGGATTTCGATAGTTCCCACATTTGAATTCTTCTAAGGAGTGCTCCTTTACAATTTTTTATAAGTGGAGAGATAATTGACCTGTTAGGGGTGTGTACCGCTCTTCCAGAGAACTCTAAGTGAATCACAACCTTCTATAACTCCAGATCCAGGGGAGCCAATGCCTCTGGCTGCTGAGTGCACTAACACTTGTGTGCACGTTACCACATACAATCTTAAAAAGTAAAAGTAGAATTCATATATGGGCTTAGTGAACATGTGTGGGTTTCTGTCAGAGAAGTACAGGGTTACAGGTCATTCATGTGTTTATCAGCCCAAGAGACTACTAAATAGCTTCCCAATGTACAATTCCTCTACATCCTGCTTTCATTTCAGCCTTGCTTATGGGTGGGTGCCTGTTTCTGTGTAACAGCCAGAGAACAGTTTCTGTCCTGTGGAGACAGTTTATATTATTTAGCCATTCCCTGAGTCTGTAGAGTTTTAGTTTGTATCCAGTTTGAGTATAAAGCACAATGCTGTGGATACAGGTCTGTAACTTTTATGCAGCCCTAGCTCTTTCACTGCTGTAGCGTTATCTTACAGAGCTGGGGTCACACATAGCTGACTCAGTGTGTGGACAGGGAACTGAGTGTGCCTTGGTGGGAAAATATTACTGAACATGTGGGAGACCCAGGGTTTAATCCCTAGCATTACTACCAAAAAAAAAAATCAAACAGAAAACAAAACACAACAAATGGGTGGTGGCACACACCTTTAACCCCAGCATTCGGGAGGCAGAGGCAGGCAGACCTCTGAGTCTGAGGCCAGTCTGGTCTACAGAGCAAGTTCCAGGACAGCCAAGATACACAGAGAAACCCTGTCTTGAAAAAAACAAAGAGCAAAACTAACCAACAAACCAAAAAACAGGGTGTTGGCAGCTAGCATGTTGGGTAAGCTCTGGAAAAGGTTTCATTTCTTTGCTCAATGGGTTATTAGCAGAATTGGGTTCTTTATGGTTGTGGGACTAAAGTTTCTGGGTTTTTTGTTTTTTGTTTTTTTTCTGATTTGCAAACAAAGCTATAGAGGGTGCCAGCAAGGGTGGGTCAAGTCCTGCTCAGGTTTGCATCGTTACTCTTCTAACTCTACTGGAAAAGGCTTCTAAGTAGTCTTTTCTTCCTTCCTTCCTTTTTTAAAATTTTGTTTTGTTTGTTTGTTTGTTTTTATTTTTTCTAGACAGGATTTCCTCTGTGTAACTGCCATGACTGTTGTGGAAGTCACTTTAGTAGACCTGGCTAGTATCAAACTCACAGAGATCCACCAGCCTCTACCTCCCAAGAGCTGGGATTAAAGGCATGCACTCCCACTGCCCAGTCTTTCTTCTCTCTCTCTCTCTCTCTCTCTCTCTCTCTCTCTCTCTCTCTCTCTCTCTCGACAGTTTCTCTTTGTAACAGCCCTGGCTGTCCTGGAACTTGCTTTGTGGACCAGGGTGACCTTGTCTCTGCCTCCTGAGTGCTGGGATGGGATTATAGGCTACATCACTCTGCCCAGCTAGTGACTTATTTTTTATCATCACTTCCTCTCTACTGCTCTTGCCCAAATTCATACATGAAGTAACCCTTTGAGGAACTACTGAGTAAGCAACCAAGTAATTTTGACGTTCTATTTGGCTGGCCTCCTGAAACTGCTTTCATATCTCCAAGCCTAGAGCTGACATGTGCTTGCCCCTCTCAGCTTCCATTTATCCTCAGTCATCCTGAAAGGCTAGATATAGACCAGCAGTGGAAGGATGGGATTTGGGAGTCTCAGGACCTCAGCTTCAGGCTAAGACCTACAGACATGGCCCTTAGTTCCACCAGGCCCAGAGCTGCTCCCAGACAGTGCTTTGTAGAAACTCATTTATTGTGTTGAAAAGAAATAAAATCCAAGTGATACATTGTGCACTGACTTTAAATGTGCCTAGATACATATCTGCAAAACAGTTCCTAAAGAGCCAGGTGTAATGGAACACACTTTTAATCCCAGCACTTGAGAGGCAGAGGAAGGAGGATCGCTAAATTCTAGACTAGCCTGGTCTACAGAATGAGTTTCAGGACAGCCAGGGCTACACAGAGAAACCCTGTCTCAAAACCAAAACAAACAAAACAAAACAGTTCACAAAGAAAAAAGGGTGATTGGTGATGAAATCAGACTACAACAGGTAGTCATGTTGGCTAGAGTAGGGCTTGTGCCTGTCATTGAGGTAGGAGAAGGGAGCGTTCGAGGCCAGCCTGGGCTACATAGTAAGACCCTGTAGGCAGCCTGGCCAGGCATTTGACTGATTGTGGACATCAACATATTCCTCATGCTTCTGAATAGTCCTTAATATAGTGTGGTGTCTTTGCCCCAGTGACAAAATGTCCCCCAGGGCTGAGGAGATGGCTCTGTCAGTAAAGTGCCTGCTATACAGGCATGAGGACCTGAATTTGGATCCTGAGAACTCACATAAAAAGCCAGGTATGGCAGCATGTGCCTGTAATTCCAGAATTGGGGTGTGGGGTGGGGTGGCAAAGAGGTTCCAGAAGCTCCTTGGCTGGCCAACCTAGCCAAATTGCTGGACCACATCCCCTCAAGGGAATGTTTAGAATCTATGAGGGCAGTTTGTGTTTGTAGTAGTAATGTGTGTGTATGTGTGAATTCTGGATTGCTTTCCACAGTAATTTACTCATTCATTCTCCTACCTTTTTATTTGTTTTCTTTGAGACAGGGTCTCTGTTAAGTAGCTCTGACTGGCCTGGAACTCAGAGAGATCCTCCAGCCTCTGCCTGTAAGTGCTGGGGATTAAAGGTGCGTTTAATTTAAAAACAATTCAACTTATTTTGTGAGTATGGGTACACATACCATGGCACATTTGTGGAGGTCAGAGGTCAGCTTCAAGCCGGTCCTCCCATTCCACCTTTTAAAAGGTTCTGGGTCTAACTCAGGCTGCCACCCACTAAACCTCCCTGCCTCCTGTCCCCACTTGAGCACACGAACCTGACAGCAGTTGGGTGATGACTTAAGCCTCTGTGGCACCTGAAAACAGTGCCTGGAGTGAGTGGGGTAGGAATGTGCAGGACTCTGCTGTTAAGTGAACTGCCACTTCCTTGAGAGTTGCTCACTGAGTAATAGTAAAGTGTCTTGAAAAAGGCACAAATCTGGGACCAGCCAGATGGCTTGGCTACTGAGGGTACCACAAAGCCTTGACAGCCTGACTTGATCTTTAGAATCCATGTGCTAAGCTGGGCAATGGTGGTGCACGCCTTTAATCCCATCACTGTAAGTCCGAGGCCAGCCTGGCTTATAGATTGAGTTCCAGGACAGCCAAGGCTGTGCAGAGAGATCCCATCTTGAAAACAAAACAAAAACAAAACAAAAAAAAACCCCTACGTGGTAGAAGGAGAGAACTGAGTCCCCCAAGTTGTCCTCTGACCTCCATATGTGTGCTATGGTATGCTCATGTTCTCACCACCATATACACAAAATTAATAAATAAAATATTTAAACATAAATTTGTAAGATACAAGGCTGTTGGTTTAGCAGGCAGGATATGCAGCCATAGCTGAGTGAGGGGGGTGGTCACAAGAATTCTGCTGAACTCAGAGCAGGTGCCAAGAGGCTGGCATGTCAAAGTCCCACTCTACCAGGAGACACAGGAGGCTTATTCTCTTAGAGAATAGAGCCATGGACACCAGACACCACCGGGTGCATGAGGGTGGAGAGAAGCAAGGAGCTAATAACAGAGTCCTCTTAGGCCAATTTCATTCTAAATGGGGGAACTTGGCACCCCTTGGCTCCAGCACTGGCAGACAGGGTCCCAAAGCAAGCGTCTGGTCTTCACTGCACAATTGTCAGTTCAAGAGAGGTTCCAGAGACACCCACAGACCAGCAGCAGCTCTACAAACACTGGTTCTCAAGCCAGAGTTTTAGAGCCTTTTGTGACTTCTGCAGCTTTTCAGGGGTTTTTGTAGGGAGCGAAGGGACAAACAAGCTCGTCAGCATGTATGGTAAAGGACCCTGGGAACACCAGGGAGCTCCAGACATCGCATCACACCTCTGAGAACAAAGACTAGGTTCCTGCCCTGTTGGGATATCCAGACCCCAAAGAGCTGCTAGAAATAACAGATCAGTGGATATTGTAAAAAAGACTAGAAATTAAATTAAGATAATCTTCCAGTAAATAGAATATAAAGGCAAGACTGGGGGAAGATGAGACACCTGGACAATTATCTTAATAGTCACTCTGGCCAGCATGGGTCCGATGTCGGCTGTAGCCATGTTTATCGCTACAACTCTATGGTGTTTCAAAGTCCCTGCCACCAAACAAACTGCAGCAGTGTGCTCACAAACCACACTCAAATGCTCTGTAACTGGACCTCCTGCCTGAAAGAGTCAGAGTTTGCATTAGCAGGACAGCCCAGGAAGCCGGCATTTTAAAATGGTGCGACTTTTTTCCTGCTATGGCTGAAAATCAAAAAGCATGCAATCAGCTTTTCATCGACACCATTTAAGTGTTTTGTAGCAGGACCTCTTAAAAGAGCTGCAAGGTTTTGCAGCTAAAGCTGAGTCAGGAAGCCTCTCTTAAAATAGTCGCATTTGCCTCTAGCAAACAGAGCCCACCTGAGAAAATGCTGCTATCAATAAGCCATGCTTTTCTCTATTCTTTTCTGTCTATAATTACTTCCCGAGCTCTCTCATGCTTTATGTGAATGCAGTTGTCCATGTGGGTGCCATTTGTTGACTGCGTTTTCTGTCTTGCCCTGTTCCTGCAATCATTAAGTCCCAAAGAAATTACACAGAGGTCTATATTAGTTATAAATTGATTGGCCCATTAGCTCAGGCTTCTTATTAACTCTTTTTTTTCTTATTAACTCTTATAACTTATATTAGCCCATTATTCTTGTCTATGCTAGCCACATGGCTCAGTATCTTATTCAGTGAGGCAGTCACATCTTGCTTCTTCTGTGGCTTGGCCAGGACTCCAGCATGGGTCAGGAAGGACAGGATCTGAGCATGTGGAGCAAGGCAAACAGAGGGAAGGGCAGCATCCAGCACCAAGGATGGAGGCCGCACTGATCCCCAAGCAGAGAAGACATTCTGATAGAGGTTAGAGGAAAAGGTTGGGAGTTGCAGGGCACTGGGCACAATTCAAGGGTAGCTTTGTGAGATTCGGTTTCATATAACTTAAACAAAAGGCCCTGAATATATGGTAGACAGAGCCAGGATCCTGGCTAGTCATTTTATTCTCATAAGTGAAGCAAGTATTATAACTCCTTGCCTCAGTTTCTTTGTTTGGTATGTATCTCATAAGGTTAAAAATTGTATTCAGGGGGCTGGAAAGATGGCTCAGGGGTTAAGAGCACTGGCTGCTCTTCCAGAGGTTCTGAGTTCAATTCTCAGCCTCTACATGGCAGCTCTCAACTGTCTGTAATTCCAGTTCTAGGGGCTCTGACAACCTTATACAAATATACATGCAGGCAAAACAGCAATGCACATTTAAAAAACAATGTGTTCAAGTCTGCCAAGGGGCAGCATTTTGCTGGGTTTAAATGACCGAAAGGACTACAAGGACAGAGCCAAACTGTTAGGTGAGGCTTTCAGATCTAGTGCGTAGTGGCTAGGTCTGCAGCCCTTTTGCTTAGAGAAGCCTTAGCCCAGATGATCTTGGGCCTGGGGGGCAGCTGGTCCTCTGGGAGCTTGTGCATCTTGAATTAAGCTGTGTTTTCTTGGCTGGTGAAAAAGAAGAATACTTTTAAACAGAAGGGGAAAGTGAGTAGTGCTGACAGAGTGTTCTTGTAGAAAGGCCCCTACTGACACCCACCAATCCCCTTACAGCCATGTTCAGACTTGAGCTTGCCTGTGGCTCTGCCAGCCTTTGCCCTACATGCCTGCTGTCTGTCTTGTGCCTGGCTCAGGCCCTGTTCCAGGTCACTGCTCTGTGTCTTCCACCACACTCCACCTCTGTGCCCCCTCCTTCAACACAGGACCTACTTACCCTCAAGCCTTGGATAATTGCTCCTTTTAGAACCCTTCCAAGCCAAGGGCTCCTTCCCTGGTTATCTTGGCATAACACTTTAATGTGAACTGTCATTAGACCCCCAAGCATCCTCTTGTATTGAACTATGCTCTCTTTAGTTGCTTAGTGTAGAGCCCCTTCAGAGCTGTATAATGAGCAGTGGGAGTAGTGAGGTCCTGCTCACTGAACTGGGAGCCAAGAGATTAAAATCACCCAGCTCTGCTGGGGAGAATGGCCCAGAATCTGAAGGAATCTCGGGGGATGCTGACTAGCCTTGGGCTGTAGCTCAACCAGTCTAGAAAACTAGAAGTCAGGGAAGATGCTTTCCAGGTGAGGACAGCAGTTTTTACTTTCCTGACTTTGCCCAAAAAAAGGAATTGCTAGAGGGTACTGATGCAAAGCCACCTGTCACCGACCCCTGTGACCTCCTTAAGCCACAGGTCTACCAGGCAACACCTGCACTTCCTGGCAGGAGAGCTGAAAAGTCTAGCTCAGTGGGTGCATGTAGTGGGCATTCACTGGTACTTATGCAGTGCCACATAGCTAGACTGCTCCTGCTCCTTTTCTCTCTCTCTTTCTTTCTTTCTTTCTTTCTTTCTTTCTTTCTTTCTTTCTTTCTTTCTTCCTTCCTTCCTTCCTTCCTTCCTTCCTTCCTTCCTTCCTTTCTTTCTTTCTTCTATTTATTTATATATATTTTTCTTTTTTTTAAATTTTTTTATGATTTATTTATCTTTATTTTATGTGCATTGGTGTAAAGGTGTCAAATCCCTTGGAACTGGATTTTCAGACAGTTGTGAGCTGCCATGTGGGTACTGGGAATTGAATCTGGGTCCTCTGGAAGAGCAGTCAGTGCTCTTAACCGCTGAGCCATTTCTCCAGCCCCTATTTATTTATATTTTTAAGGCAGAATTTCTTTGTGTAGCCTTGGCTGGCCTAGAACTCGCTCTGTAGACCAGGCTGGCCTTAAATTCAGAGATCAGTCTACTTCTGCCTCCCAAGTGCTGGGATTAAAGGCGTGCATGTACATCGCCACCACCGCCTGGCTGTTTATTTATTTTTATTTTGTTTTTGGAGGCAGGGTCTATCTGTGTAGTTCTGAGTGTTCTGGAACTATATAGACCAGACTGGCCATGTACTCAAGAGATCTGCCTGCTTCTGCCTCCAAAGTACTGGAATTAAAGTTGTGTGCCAGCATGCCTGGCACATTGAATGATTTACTTTGTTTAAAATTCCCTCCCTTTTATTTTGGGTGCTGGCAGTTGAACCCAGGACCTTGTGTATGTAGCAAATCACGTTTTACTGTTATGCTCTACTCCAGCACAAAAAGCTGCTGAATGTTTAAAGCCTGATGGGAGGAGGCTGGTTCATTGGCTAATGGATGACTGTCCCATGTGTCCTGGGTGAGCACAGAATACCTAGGTGTATGTGGAGAACAGGCCCTTGGTCCTCCCCCTAACACCCACCCCGGGTAAGCTCCTCTCTTGAGATGCTTGACCTGGTTCCCAGAGTTGCAAACTATCTCCATGTTGAAGTGTTCCAGGCCCTCCTGGTGCTGGAGCTGCTAGAATGTTTGATTCTGAAAGGCAGTTGTGCTGGCTGGGGGAGCCTTTCAGTGTCACAGTCAGCAGGGACCACCTGAGAGCCAGCTGAGGACAGTGACAGGCCCATTAGCATAGCTCTTTATGTGAGTGACAGGTCTGTTTGTTGGTGACCTCATGGTCTCATTGTAGGCTCTTCCTAGGTATCCACTGTTGAGTTGTAGCTGCTGCACTCTTGGCAGGCCTGGGGCCACAGCGCCATCTAGGGGTAGTTTAGTAGTCAGGCAGTTGCTTTCCTCGGGGATAGGATTGGAGAGTCCAGATCACAGTCAAGGCTATGTGTGCTGTAGCTCTTGCTGATGGCTCTCAAACAGGCCAGACAAAAATCAGTACAAAGTGTGGTGGTGCATGCCTTTAATCCCAGTACTCAGGAAGCAGAGGCCGACAGATCTCTATGAAAGATCTCTTGAGTTCAAGGACAGCCCAGTCTACACAGTGAGTCCGAGGACAGCCAGAGCTACAGAAGTGAGATCCTGCCTCAAAACAAACAGACAAATAAATAAAAACACACCGGGCAGTAGTGGCACTTGCCTTGGCAGAGGCAGACGGATCTCTTTAAGTTCAAGGGCAGCCTGATCTACAGAGTGAGTTCCAGGACAGCCAGGACTACACAGGGAAACCTTGGGGGGAGGGGGAGGGAACAAGGTAATTAATTAATTAAAAATCACCACAATAGTGTCCCCACAAGCTTCTCTTGGAAGCTGCAGTTGCCAGCATTGAACTTCTACCATAGAAACTCGGGGGAAAATAGGGAAAGGATACAGGAGTACTATGATCTGGTCCAGCGGTCAATCCTGCCGGCGTGTATGCAATACCCCTACCTTATATCATGGAAGTAGAGGAGTCAGAGGCAGGAGAATTGCTGCAAACTCAAGCCAGCTGTATAACAAGTCCCAGGCCAGGTAGTCTAAATAGAGAACCCTGTCTCAAAAATCCATGTCTTCACCACACTTGCCAAGTACACAGTTCAGGAGCACCACTTGTTTGTACATTTGTGTAATCACTATTGTGTTAGCATTGCCACCTGTTTCTCTATCTCACCATCTGTGTTGTGTCTAGCCATGTCATCCAGTATGCAGTGGTTAGCATAGGGTTCTGATTTCATATTCTGATGGCTGCCAATAATGCTACAAATTTTTTTTGTGCTTGTTGACCATTGCTATCTATGTCTTTTGTAGCGATATGTCTTTGTCCATTTTTGAATTGAGTTGTTTTATTGTTGAATTGAAGGAGTTCTTTATAGAACTCTCGGTCTTTTTTGTTTGTTTGTTTGTTTTTTTGAAACAGGGTTTCTCTGTAGCTTTGGTGCCTGTCCTGGAACTCTGGAACTAGCTCTTGTAGACCAGGCTGGCCTCGAACTCAAAAAGATCCGCCTGCCTCTGCCTCCCAAGTGCTGGGATTAAAGGTGTGTGCCACCACCGCCTGGCTAACTCTCGGTCTTAATAAGATTTATAATTTGCAAATATTTTCTTATGTTACAATTTTTCACTCTGTTATAGTGTCCTTTAATGCATGAGAACCAAGTTTGGATGCAGTTACTAGTTGACCAGGCAGAAGATGGCTCAGAAGAAGCTACTGATGCCTGAAGAGGATGTTGTACTGTAATGCAGACATAGAGATACACAGGGACATAGGTGCACAGACAACAATGTACACTCAGTGCACACAGGTGTGCAGATGTGCATATGCGCATGTATACCACATTCTGTGAGAGTGGTACCTGTGCATTTTAAATGTCCATCTCCAAGTCCTCTTGGAACACAGTTAACTTGTTAGGTTTTAGACAGGATTTTCTGTAGATTAGGCAGCCTTGAACTTACTGTACAGAGAAAAGTAACCTTGAGTTCTAGATCTGCATCTGTCTCCCAAGTGGTAGAATTATAGTTGTGTATCACTACACCTGGCTTGCAAGTATTATGTGAAAAATAAAAAACTGATGTCTTTAAGGTTTAAACTGGAGATGAGAGAGGGAGTTATTGTTCAGGAACCTTTTCTGTATAGTAAGCTCCATTGTGTCATCGTAGTTCATCATTGTTGGTGTCCCCCCCCCCCCGTTTAAAAAACAAACTTGGGCACCATTGGTGGATCTGATAAGGCTCCAGTGTTTTTGTTTTTGTTTTTGTTTTTTTGGTTTTTCGAGACAGGGTTTCTCTGTCTAGTGTTTTATATAAATTAAGTATCCAGTGTGGCCTGCTTCCACCAACATCTGTTTTGTTTTGTTTTGTTTTTTTATAAAAACGTGAAAACATAAAGCAAACCCTCAAGGTAGAATAAATATAAAGGTCTTTGGAGAGTTCTGTGGGGAGCAGCATTTTAAAAGATTACTTTGGTCCTGTGTGGTGGTCTCATCTGTAATCTTCGGGTGCTCAGGCAGGAGACTGCATGAGCTTAAGGCCAGCATGGGCTACATCTGAAGACCCTGTTTCTAAAAACTAAGTAAAAAGCCAGCCAGTGGTGGCACACACCTACTCAAGAGGTAGAGGTAGGTCAATCTCTGATTTCAAGGCCAGCCTGATCTATAGCAAGTTCAGGATGGCCAGGGCTACCCTGTCTCAAAAAACAAACAAAACCTAAGTAAGTAAGTAAATACCTTCATCTTGGTGATGCAGCAGTATCTAAGAACTGTGATAAATCAAAGAATTAGAAAGCACTTTGTTTTTTTGTTTTTTTGGGTTTTTTTTTAACTTTATTATGTTCATTTGGTGTGAAGGTGTCAGATCTCATGGAACTGCATTTTCAGACAGTTGTGAGCTGCCATGTGGGTGCTGGGAATCGAACCCGGGTCCTCTGGAAGAGCAGTCAGTGCTCTTAACCGCTGAGCCATCTCTCCAGCCCCAGCACTTTGTTTTTTGAGAGGTCAACTGTAGAATTTATAGGAAAGACATGTCACAGCGGGAGTGAACCATTTCCCTCCAGGCATTCTGGGTCCAGAGCCGTTAGAGACTGGTGTGGCCTGAGTATTTCTAATGTCCCATTCTGATCTGGGCTTCTACCTGGCCCATGGTTGTCATACAGTGTGAGCTAGTCAGGTGCCCTGAGAAAGCCATAGCCGAGGGCAATGAGCACCTTCCTCCTGCTCCTGCTTCCCTGGAGGTCATTGTGGGATTTGAGGAAGTATATTTTTCTGTTTAAAACACAGACTTGGGCAGGAGGACCTCACAGTGAAGCCCATTACTGATGGACACTCTGACCCTCTGCTTCCTCACAGGAATTGACTATAAGACTACCACCATCCTACTGGACGGACGGCGTGTCAAACTGGAACTCTGGTGAGTTGGTAATCTGATGAGAACATGGAAGCCAAGTGAGAAAGCATCTTTTTTAAAATATTTTATTTACTTTTATGTGTGTTGATATTTTATCTGCATATATGTCTATGTGAGAGTGTCAGATCTTGGAGTTATAGACAGTTGTGAGCTGTCATCGGTGGCTGGGAATTGGACCCAGGTCCTCTGGGAGAATAGCCAATGCTCTTCACTGCTGAGCCATCTCTCCAGCCCCATGAGGAAGCATCTTATTTGCCGTAACCTTTTACATATACTGTGTTCAAACTGGATTTTTCTCCATGATGAGCAAACCAAAAAGCCCAGAATGTTTTATTTTAAAGCTTCCTCCAATTTTGTTTGCTTGTTTGTTTTTGTTTTTTGAGACAGGGTTTCTCTGTGATACAGTCTTTGCTGTCCTGGAACTTACTCTGTAGATTAGGCTGCCTCGAACCCACAGAGATTCTCTTACCTCTGCCTCCCAAGTGCTGGGATTAAAGGCATGCACCACCACTGCCTGGCACCTCCTCCAATTTTACCCATAAAAACTTGTCTTCCTGGGGCTGGAGAGATGCTCAGAGGTTAAGAAGAGGACTGCTGTTCTTTGTGAGGACCCAGATTTGGGTCCCAGCACCCATGCGACAGCTCACAGCAGTGTATAATTTCAGTTCCAGTGGGTCTAACATCCACTTCAGGCCTCTCATGGGCATCAGGCATGCATGTGTTGTTCATACACATAAAATTAAAAATTAAGGCTGGGCATGGTGGCACATGCCTGTAATCCCAGCACTCAGGGAGGCAGAGGTAGGCAGATCTCTGTGAGTTCAAGGCCAGCTTGATCTAAAAAGTGAGTTCTGGAACAGCTAGTCCTGTTATACAGAAAAACTGTCTCAAAAAACCAAAACAAACACAAATTAAGAAGGAGCTGTGTGTACATTTGCCTTTAATCCCAGTCAGTACTCAGGAGGCAAAGGCAGGCAGAGACTTTTGTGAATTCGAGGCTAGCCTATTCTATGAAGCCAGTTCTAGTCAAAATTACACAGTGAGACTCTGTCTCAAAAAAAAGAAGAAGGAAAAAAAAAAGGAGACAGGACTGAGCCTCTTATACTGGGAATACTCGTGCATGCTGCTGACCCTCCTGTGTGTTTCAGGGACACGTCGGGCCAGGGCAGGTTCTGCACCATCTTCAGGTCCTACTCGAGGGGCGCACAGGTAAGACCAGCACCATTATGTTGTCTGGTAGGTGCCTCTCCTGATTCTTTCTGAACCGGTATCACTATTCTGCCAGTTCCCTAAGAACTTTACTCTTTTTGATCAAGTGTTTTGTTTTCTTCCAGCGCTGAGGATTGAGCTCTGGGCCCTTATCGTACATGATTGGTGGGTTCCGCTACTGAGCTGCATCCTCAGCCCTTTTTTTCCCAAGGATTTTGATGTCCAGACATCAGGTCTCCAAAAGCCCATCTGTGTAGGAAGGATTCTTAGCCTTGTAGCCTCATTTCGAGGCTGCCTATGTGGGAGGCAACTGAGTCTCTATTGTACCTGCCTCTAGTGTCCCTGTATGAACCCTTGCTGTTTTCATGGTGCCTTAAGATGTACCCTGAACTTAGCACAGCAGTGGCCTCTCCAAGCTGTTGAGGTGCAGCTTATCCATTTGTTTCACCAGAAGCCAAAGGCGTTCCCCCATCTACCCTCACACACAGAATTGTGTGTCTCCTAAGGGTGTGACTGAATGTGGAGGTGACTTGAGCTGTATCAAAGCTAGAACTCTGCAGACTGGAAATGTTAACGATGGGCTGCAGCTATGGGGATCTTGTCTTGGCAGTAGGAGAGCACCATGCATACACAGTACCATGCATGGTGTGACTCGCTATTCCCTGTTCCCTGGAGTCATCATGTTTTCATCATTCTGAAACCAGAGGGAAAGTAGCTGAGACCTGTGTAAATAGAACTGCTTTAGATCCTGTGCTGCTCTGCATGAGGGATGTGAATGGAAGTTCAGTTCTGTTTGGTGCACCTCAAACTTCTGCAAGAGCCGGAAAACCCAGACCCTACCTCTAGACAACCAGGAGTGAGGAACATTAGTCTAAGGATAAATTCTACAGGACCCTCTTCACTTTATTTTTATTTTTTTCTAAAGTGGTATTACTGGATCTTTTTTTTTAATATTTATTTATTTATTTATTTATTTATTATGTATACAATATTCTGTCTGTGTGTATGCCTGCAGGCCAGAAGAGGGCACCAGACCTCTTTACAGATGGTTGTGAGCCACCATGTGGTTGTTGGGAATTGAACTCAGGACCTTTGGAAGAGCAGGCAATGCTCTTAACCACTGAGCCATCTCTCCAGCCCCTTCACTTTATTTTTTTTAAATGTATTTTATGTATATGGGTATTTTGCCTGCATGTATGATTGTGCACCACATGTATGCCTGGTAGCAATGGAGGTTAAAAGAAGGTCTCAGATCCCCTGGGACTGGAGTTACAAATGGTTCTGAACTGCTATGTGAGTCCAGGACTCAAATCCGGGTCTTTTGTAAGAGCAGTCAGTACTTTTAGGCACTCTCCCTGATTTTTGAGATAGGATCTCATACTTCATATAGCCCAAGCAGATCTCCAACTCTGCAGGGAGTCTCCTTCTCTAGCCTTTCAACTGCTAGAAATAAATATATGAGCCACCACTCTCCGCCCATTATTCTTTTATAAGAGAACGATGAATATGTCTTACATTTAAAAAGTTTTTGAGTTTTTGTTGTTGTTTTGAGAGGAAAAGAACACACAAGCACAAGCACCAGGCTGTCCTGGAACTCACTCTGCAGATCCGTCTGGCTTTGAATTCAGAGAGTGCTGGGATTAAAGGCATGCACCACCACCGTCCGGCTCTGGCAAGGCATTTTAATAGGACATGTCTTACTGCTCTCCTACCGTTTGTCAACCCTTTGTCTCCTGGGTCTCTCAAGGTCTGAGTCTTGCACATCGCACAAACAAAGGCTAATAGCTTCTCCTTTGCTTTTGTCACTTGTCACATGTAGCACTGTTTTGTGGCTGCTACCGAATCCCTTTCATCCTCACCAGTGGCCAAGCTTATTTTTATGGTTGAGTCCTGAAGCAGCCTCTTAATTCCTATGGTCCTGTGCTGCCTCCCGGGAGAGAGAGGGTGCCCCTTGTTTGGTACATGGAGGTCCTAAGACAGGCTTGACAATATCTACTCACTGTGGGGCCACACCAGTACCAGCAGGAGGTGCTGTCCAGCTGCGCTGCGTTTATTTCCATTAGTACAGGAGTATGTTGTCCTTTAAGGGCAGAGTGGATTTGTTTATGTGGAAGGGTTTCTATGAGAAGCGGTAGAGGATACACTAGTAGGTCATTACTGAGGAGGATATCCGCATGCCTCTTGGCACCTGGCAGTTGCTTGTGTGTGTGTGTTTGTGTGTATGTGCATGCGCATGTGTGTAGAAGAGAATATTTTAACACAACCAGGGTGTGTGAGGTGGGAAGACAGGAGTTTTTCACCCTGGCTCTTTGTACTTTGGGAGTTTGGACCACACAGATACATTATATTACTAAGTGCCTATCTATTTACATGTATTATTTATTTGAGGGGAGTGTGCATAAGTGGAAGTCAGAGGGCAAGTTTTGGGAGTTAGTCTCTTCTTCCTCAATGTGGATTGCTGAGATCAAGCTCAGGTTGTCAGGCTTAGCAGCCGGAGCCATCTCTGAGGCTAGTCCTGAGCTGATCTTCCTACCTCTTCCTTCTGGGTGATAGGGTAATAGGTATGTAGAATCATGACAGCGCTCTCTCTCTCTCTCTCTCTCTCTCTCTCTCTCTCTCTCTCTCTCTCTCTCTCTCTCAGGGTCTTACTGTAACATCAGCTGTCCTTGATCCCATAGCAGTTCTCCTACCCCAGTCTCCCAAGTACTGCATTTAGAAGCACATACCACCAGACCCAGCTTAATTTGTAGGGTTTGGTTTTCATTTGTTAGTTATTTTGATACAGAGTAAGACAAAGGCTTGCTAAGTAGCCCTGGATGGCCTGTAACTTGATAGATGAGACTGCCCTCAAACTCACAGACATCTGCCTGCCTCTACCTCCTGAGTGCTGAGAATAAATGTTCAATTTTTAATTTTTTAATTATTTATTCTTAGTTTATTTGCATTGGTGTTTTGGAAGATCAGCCAGTGCTCTTAACCTCTGAGCCATCTCTCCAGCTCCCCTCAATTTTTATTTTTAAAAGGTACTTTAGAGGGCAACAACGATGGTTCAATCAGTGAAGTGTTACCATGCAAGCATGAAGACCCAAGTTTGGATCCCTAGCACCCATATTAAAAGCCAAGTGAGGACTGGAGATATGGCTCAACGGTTAAGAGCATTGCCTGCTCTTCCAAAGGTTCTGAGTTCAATTCCCGGCAACCACATGGTGGCTCACATCCATCTGGAATGAGGTCTGGTGCCCTCTTCTGGCCTGCAGACATACACACAGACAGAATATTGTATACATAATAAATAAATAAATATTTAAAAAAATAAAATAAAATAAAAGCCAAGTGAAATAGTATGTACCTGTAATCCAAGTACTGGGGAAGCAGAGACAGCAAGAGCCCTGAAATTTAATGGCCAGCCAGTCTAGCCAAATTGACAAGCTCCAGGTTCAGTAAGAGACCTTGTAACACTCACACACACACACACAAAAATGGTGGAAAGTGATTGAGGATGACTCACAGAGATCCACCCCATGCAACTTCTAAAAAATCAACAACGGAACATAAATAAATATTGTGCTGGGATTAAAGGTGTGCGCCATCACCTCCTGGCTAAAAGAACACACTTATTGGAGGCATGTGTACAGTTTCATAGGGTTAGTTTATTGTTATCATTATGTCAAGAGCATGGTGATATGCAGGCAGGCATGGTGCTACAGAAGTATCTGGAAGCTTTATATCCTGATCTGCAAACAGGCAGAGACAGACAGACACTGGGCCTAGGTAAACTTTTGAAACCTCAAAACCCACCCCTAGCAACTCACCTCCTCCAACAAAGACACACCTCCTAATCCTTCCTAATTAGTTCATCAGCTGGAGGCTAAGCATACAAATATATGAGCATATGGGGCCATTTTCATTTAACTATCAGCTTTTTAGTCGGGGTCTTGCTATATAGTCTGGCTGGCCTAGACCTAGCTATCTACACTAGTAACCAGAGTGGCCTCCAGTTTGCAGCCCAACCCCCTGCCTCAGACTCCTGAATGATGAGATTATAAATGTGGCCCTCCATCTCTGCCATGTTTAGTTATTATAAATATATTTTTCACTCACTGACCTGGCTCCTTGAGGTCAGGCAGTTTCAGTTTGGCTCCTCTCAGTGGTACCTGACCTCAAGGTAAGGTATGGGATCCCTCCAGGATAGAGAAGTTCCACCCCAGCTGCTGCTCTACTTGAGCCAGGCCTGTTACCTACAGGCCTTTATCTCAGTAGGACTTGGGACTAGCATGAGTTTTCAGAAATGGCAATTCTGTTTCCCTCTTCCTACTCCCATCTTTGCCCGTTTTTGTCCCCCTTCTCTGTCATCCATGTATGAGAACCTGTGGGAAGAGGAGTGAGGGACTCAGTGGGTGGACTCTGATTGCTGACTCTCAAAATCAACCCAGGATGAGAGGCAGATTTGCAGTGTGTTAGTTAACCCTTTGTGATGAGCAATGTGCTCGCTCAGTACCACCCATGCTGGAGAGTCCACGAAGGTGGTCCCGCTGGGATATTTGAGGCAGATGGAGACAGCCCAGAGCTGAGCTCCCAGTAATTGGTCTCTGAGGGATGTGGCAGGAAAAGCCCTGTAGCAAATCCTGTTTAGCCTGACTGAGGCAGCCCTCACTGACTACTGCTCCGAGTGACTGACATTCTGCTGTATAAGTTTGGAGCTGAAAAACTCAGAGCTGCCTCCATTCAGCCCCAGGTGCCCCTAGAGCGGAGTTTGCTGATAGACTGACTTCCAGAATGCTTGGTCCTCCAGTGAGTTCTGTGGCTCTTCACACTCCTCCCCCAACCAAAGCTTAGACCTTTGTTTGGGGATGGGGGGGCTTATAGCCTGTGTGGCTTTTGAATGATTTCAGAGTAATGCCTGTGACTGGCCTGGATTTAAAAAATTGTTAAAAAGTCAGTTCTGCTCCAGCAGTGTTCTCAGGCATATGTGGGCTGGGCCAATTTAACTCAAAGAAGGTCCCTTCCCTGCTGCTCTCCTGGGTGGCAGATGCATTTCTGGTCCGTAGGTTGTGACCATGCTAATTATCTGTAGTCTTCTGGACCATGTTCCTAGCCCTGTCTAGGAATTGTGACTATTCCTATCCAGCAAGTTTCTCCTGGGAATGGGCCCAAACACGCCTGTGGATAATCGCCATTCATCTAACTTGCAGGGAATCCTCCTGGTGTATGATATCACCAACCGTTGGTCCTTTGATGGCATTGACCGGTGGATCAAGGAGATCGATGAGGTAGGTGTGGGTTTATGCCTCTCCAGGAGAGACTATAGGAACAAGTTGTGACTGGGGTATGCTTCATGGGAGTGCTGCCCAATGTAGTCCTCCCCTACCCTGGGAGTGTTGTTCAGCAATGAACAGCTGAACTTTGCTGTCTACTTGGCTCCATCCAGACATTTCTGGACTTGCTTCATTGCAGAATGCAGACATTAGGAGCCCTGCCTATGGCCAAGGGGTGGGGGTGGCTTGTGATTGTGCCTCTGCTGAGTTCTGAACCCCTCCTAAGCATGCACCTGGTGTTCCCCGGATCCTGGTTGGGAACCGGCTGCATCTGGCCTTCAAGCGCCAAGTCCCAACGGAGCAGGCCCGAGCCTACGCAGAGAAGAACTGCATGACCTTCTTTGAAGTCAGCCCCCTGTGCAACTTCAACGTCATTGAGTCCTTCACTGAGCTCTCTCGTATCGTTCTTATGCGGCATGGCATGGAGAAGATCTGGAGGCCCAATCGAGGTGGGACTGAGGCTTAGTTCAGCTAGGATGCTAGCTAGTGGAGTCATGGGGGCTGATGGTGGAGCTGCAGGCATCGATAGTGCATTTAGAGTATAAGTAGTCTCTTAAGAGCTGCAGTCACAGCCGGGCAGTGGTGGTGCACGCCTTTAATCCCAGCACTCGGGAGGCAGAGGCAGGCGGATCTCTGCGAGTTCGAGACCAGCCTGGTCTACAGAGCTAGTTCCAGGACAGGCTCCAAAGCCGCAGAGAAACCCTGTCTCGAAAAACCAAAAAAAAAACAAACTGCAGTCACGTGGCTGCCCGCCCAGACCTAGAGCAAGTGATCTCTTTGCCATGATTTGAGAGCAGAGCTCTGCACAGTCACCTTCACTGCTAATGGTCACAGAAGTAGTGTGTGCAGCTCAGCAGTATCTATCATTGTCCATATACTTGACCAGAAGCCCTAATGATGGCCTTACTCACGGGGTACTTTACAGTAGGGCTCCCTACTAGGCACAGAGATGCTTACAATGTCACCCTAAGATGAAGCCACAGAGAACAGAGTAACTAAATCTTCTCTTGACTTCTGCCAACTATAGGCAAGACTGAATTAACCTCCAACTAGAGCTATAGCAAGGGCTGCATTCCAAAGTTAGTCTGCCTCCTCACCCAGTCTTATAGAGCATCTGGACAGACTGGCCTCTCTTAAGAACACTTTGTAGTGTTTTCTGCTCTAAGAAGGCAGGAGATAGGAGCCACCCAGTGTACAGATAGTGGGGCATCCAGGATCCCTGAGCTGGTGAAGCCACCAGGAGTTTTGAGACTCAGCCAGGCTTTACAGGTAATGTGAAAACCATGTACCTCTCAACAGCTCCCCTCATAAAATCTCATTATCTATCTGTTCCCTCCTCCATCTTACCCTCCCCTCACAGTTTTCAGCCTGCAGGACCTCTGCTGCCGTGCCATTGTCTCCTGTACCCCCGTGCACCTCATCGACAAGCTCCCACTACCTGTCACCATCAAGAGCCACCTCAAGTCCTTTTCCATGGCCAACGGCATGAACGCTGTCATGATGCATGGCCGCTCCTACTCCCTGGCAAGTGGGGCCGGGGGCAGTGGCAGCAAGGGCAACAGCCTTAAGAGGTCCAAGTCCATCCGTCCCCCCCAGAGTCCACCTCAGAACTGCTCTCGGAGCAACTGCAAGATCTCCTAGCGGAACCTGTGGGTTCCGCCTGTTCAGACTCGGAGCTAATGCTGGAGCACTCCTGGCCAGGCACTAGGCCCTGCTGCGTGCAGGAAGACTTGGCTACACAACCATGCCTGGGTCTTCCCAGGCTTTCCTCCACATCTGAGCTAGTGGAGGGAAGGGGCGTGCAGGGAGAGACATGCTCCACAGACCAAGCAGCAGGGCTGCTGGTGCTACGGGGACCAGGTCTGAACCAATCCTGGACTCCAGGCTGGGAGTGAGCCTGGCTCCCCTTTATTTATATGGAGAACATTTTACCTGTTTTGTACATTTTTAAAGGGCTGTCAGGGAAGCCTGGATGCCCCTCATAGCCACATCAGCTGTTGGGGAAGCTCAGGATGTCAGGGAAGGAGGGGTGAAGCAGTGATGGAGAGTTTCAGCATTGAAGCCAGATGACCTTTGGGTTTATAAACACCCTTTCTGGGTGTTGATGTTGCTCCGAGGCCAGTGGGAAAAAGATGGGGCCAGGGTGTGTTCCAGATGCTCTGGCCGCAGTCTTAGCTCCAGCTTTCATTTCTGACAAAGGTCGTCAGTATGCTGGACATAGGCAAGGCTTCTGCTCCTGAGACCCAGGAGAGAAGCTGGTTGCACCTGGAAACCCCACTTGTATCCCTCTCCACTGTGCCCTGGCACTTTGAGTGATGTTTACTATACACTCAGTATCTCCAGGTTGAGGCAGAACTCAAGTGCTTAATGGTCTTCAGTGGTATCTGAGCTTTGGGCACAAGGCCTGGGACCCCAGGGTCTAGCAGCTTGTACTCGTTAACCTTGACTGTTTCCTAGCTGCTTCTTGCCTATTGTGGCCCTTCTACCTGTAAGTTTATGTCACTGGAATCTCTTTAACTTGTTTCTTAGTGACATTCTATGGAACAGCAGCCTCAACCATAGGGACCCACTAGGTGGAGCAACTTCTGAAGCCATGGACTATTCCTCCACAGTGCTCCTCATACCCCAATCCACCCTAGTCAGCCTTCTCCCCCGTGGGGTTGTTGTCCCCAGTGGATATCCTATGTGACTGCTTTCCTGTCCTTGCCTGGTGACACAGTCCTCAGGCACGCTGGTGCTTAACTCTACCTCCTGCCCTCAGGGCCCTGGCCATAGCAGGAGCCATGACCCCTTACTGGGGACTTTCTTAGTGCACATTTCCTAAGACCATCTTGCCATGGATGCTACTAGGGCACTGGTAGACACAGCGCCAGCCTGCTGTTCTGAGAGGTTGGGTTAATGCCTGTAGGGACAGGGCTATGGTTGTGGGAACTGCCTGATAAGCAGTAGCCCCTGGGACCTGGCCCAGAGGCTGGATACAATCAAGCATCACCTTTCCCCACCAGTCCTGTTGCTGTTGATAAGAGACCTTTTCTCTGGAATCGCGAATAGAGTGGTATAGACTTTGAGGACCTGGATTGGCCTGCGTGTACGCCATCAACACTACCCTTGCTGCTGTGGACTCCACCATTCCTGGGTTCTTCGTTCTTACTTCTTTGTACAGTAAATGTACTTCAGCAGTGAGCTCATGTCTTTCTTTGTGAACATTGGTCTGGCTTCGTGGGCCTGTAGCTTGTTGGGGGTGGTGAGGGGTGTCTGACAGTGTGCTCTGCCACAGGAGCCAGCACTGCTTTGTGCCTGCCAAAATGATCCCAGGCTTTGTTAACTGTCCCCTGCAGCTGACCTCGGTGACCTGCAGCCATCCATCCACTGGGTTTACATTCCCAGCCACAAAGTAGCCAGGCCTGGTTACAAGCCACACTGGTTCCTGGGGTCTAATCTTGGCCAGGCCAGCATCAGGCAGCCTCAACTATTCACAAGAGCCTTCGTTCGTAGCCTACAGCAGACTGTTTCACGTAGTTTACCACTGCTTCAAGAACACATCTGCAAGTGGAACCTGGAGCTGGTACCTTTCACAGGAAAGCATCTAGCAGGTTATGGGGCTTTGCAGGGCCCTGCTCAGCTAGGGTTATGTCTGATATACTGGAAGGCAAATCTGAATGGGGCAATACAGTTCACTCTAAACATGGCCTCTGGCTCAGGTGCCACCTGCGCTGTTCCGTAGGCACGTCCCTGCCCCCTCATCACCAGGAGTCGGCTCACCCACAGCTCTTTTGTAAGGCAGCAGACACTGGCGCCTGGTAGCCATCTCTTGATCTCCTGGCCAGACCAGGCTCTTATTACCCTGCCTCCTGGGTCAGGGGGTCAGACAAAGGGTCACACAGACTTTTTCCTTCCTGTCTCTGAAAAAACCACTCCCTGGGGACATCTGGAGTCACAGAAAGGGTTTGGAAAGGCAGATTCCAAGCAGGCCCTTTGTCTTGCCATCAGCTTTGATCTCCCTGCCCTCCCCCACAGTGGTAGAGCCTCTACAGTCCAGTTAAAGAATGGATGCTGGCCCTCATGGTGGGTTTGTGGGGCAAGGCCTGAATGTACTTAGATCCCTGAGCAACATCTAGGACGCTTGCTCTTTGAAAGATGAGCTGGCCATCCCTTAAGAAGAAGTTTGGTGACTTCTCTGGACCCTTGTTTGCACTATGAACTACAGTCAGTGTCAGGAGAGACTGTCTTTGACCAGTGCACATAACTTTTTTGCACATGTCTTTTTTTCACACAGACAAAATAGCCATCTGGTTTTGTGCCTGCTTTGCCCATTTGAAGAAGCCAGGAGCCCTGTTTTTAGAGAAACAGTGTATCCAGGGGGTGAATCCTGCTGCAGTGTGCTCTCAGCTGGTGAGATGGCCAAAGCACTGCTGTCACCTCCTCAGTGCACCACCATGCCAGGCACCCTAGCAGGTTTTTTATTCTATGCCAAGACCTGGCAGATGTGACACTTGAAGGGTCCTGGAGGAGAACAGAACCTCTACCACTTGCCAGCTGAAGATGTTCCTTCCTTGTACTTGTGACAGGTGTCATCCTTGACAGCCTTTGGAGAAAACCTAGGCTAGTAGTCAGGGCTGGAGACTGGGGCTGAGGACAAAAGCTAAAATCTACCAGCCCTGCCCCTCCTCCCTGAGTAGAGGGTAGGAGGGTCTTTAAGGAGACTTTGATCCCTGCTGGGCTTCAGCTTGTAGAGGGAGGGGCTCGGATTACAGCATCCCCCTCCCTGGTTTAGCTGGCCCTTCTCCGCCCCTTGGTGACCCTAGTGGTCAGTTGCTCTGAGCTTCAGGGCCTCTGGCCCCTCCCCAGCCCTTCCTCTTCTTCTGTTCCCAGTCCTATGCTGACCAGAGCCTGAGAGCCACCCACAGTGGCTGGGAGAGGGCCAGCCAGTATTTTGTGGACGGGTTTTGAAAGATCCCAGAATACCTATTCACACTTCCAGAAAGGAACATCAGCTGTGGGCTCCAGCCTTTGGGGGGCAGGGTCCCAAGGAGTCACAGAAGAGGGTCCATTTGAGGCAGGGATAGCAATCCTAGGCCCAGGACCCTATAAGGTGGATGCCTATAGGAAGTCCTGGCTCCACGAGTGGCTCGTGGCCACACACTCCCACCCCCTGGCCCTGTGGCCCCCATGCCTGCCCCACAGCCACTCCTGCCTCTGCTCTTTGTCTTCGGGCTCATCCATCTGACCTCGGAGACCAACCCGCTGCCAGAGCCTGGAAGCCACCCTGGCATGTGCCCCAACCAGCTCAGCCCCCACCTGTGGGTGGACGCCCAGAGCACCTGTGAGCGTGAGTGCACCAGGGACCAGGTGAGCACTGACATCTCATGGGATCCTGGGCCCCACCCCAGCTCTTTCCTCCGTGGGGGGAGCAGACCCCAACCCCAGGAGTCTGCTTTCTCCAGGGTGTCTCCATACTTATTTCCCTGGATTTGGGGCCATGACCTGTCCTCAGGGCTCAAGGGATGCCCCTACCTTTCTACCCTCACCTGTCTGAAGAGTAAGAACATCTCCCATCCCTGGACTGACTGGTCTTCACCAATCCTGTCACTAACCTGCTTGAGCACCACTTCTTTAAGTGATGTGGACCCAGGCCTCTGACCTACCCCTGCAAATGGCACCACCCTTCTGCCCTGCCCTGCCCTGCCCTGCCTGTGGTCCTTTCCTCATTTCCCAGACTGGGAAGGGGACAAAAGAGTTCCCTAAGTGGTGCGCCCTCTGATGGCAGAGCAGCTGCTTGCACACTGCTCCATCTGCACCGCAGAGGTGCTTGCTAAAGAGGCCTGCTGCGGTGCCGAGGATTCAGTGGGAGTAAGGTGACACGGCCTTGTTGCTCTGCTCATGCTGTTCAGAAAGCACTGCCACCACTTTCCATAGGGAAGCAGGCTTTGAGAGAGGCAGCCACGTCTCCCAGGGGAGTGCATGGGCAATGCTGGGAAGGGTTCAGGGTTCCACTAAACTGTCCCTGTCCCTCAGGACTGTGCGGCCTCTGAGAAGTGCTGCACCAATGTGTGTGGGCTGCGGAGCTGCGTGGCGGCCCGATTCCCCAGTGGTGGCCCAGCTGTACCTGAGCCAGCAGCCTCCTGTGAAGGCTTCCAATGCACACAACAGGGTTCTGACTGTGACATCTGGGATGGGCAGCCAGTTTGCCGCTGCCGTGACCGCTGTGAGAAAGAACCCAGCTTCACTTGCGCTTCCGATGGCCTCACTTATTACAACCGCTGCTATATGGATGCAGAGGCCTGCCTGCGAGGTCTCCACCTGCATGTGGTGCCCTGCAAACACATTCTCAGCTGGCCACCCAGTAGCCCAGGACCACCTGAGACCACTGCTCGGCCAACCCCTGGGGCTGCTCCCATGCCACCTGCCCTGTATAACAGCCCCTCACCACAGGCAGTACATGTAGGAGGAACAGCTAGCCTCCACTGTGATGTTAGTGGCCGTCCACCGCCTGCTGTGACCTGGGAGAAACAAAGCCATCAGCGGGAGAACCTGATCATGCGCCCTGACCAGATGTATGGCAATGTGGTTGTCACCAGTATTGGACAGCTAGTGCTGTACAATGCCCAGTTGGAGGATGCAGGCCTATATACATGCACTGCACGCAATGCTGCTGGCCTGCTGCGGGCTGACTTCCCCCTCTCTGTTTTGCAGCGGATAAATACTCAGGATAAGGACCCAGGTGTCCTGGCCCTGGCTGAGTGCCAGCCTGACACACAGGCCTGTGTTGGGCCTGCCACTCCTCACCATGTCCTTTGGCGCTTTGACCCACAGCGAGGCAGCTGCATGACCTTCCCAGCCCTCAAATGTGATGGAGCTGCCCGGGGCTTTGAGACCTATGAGGCATGCCAACAGGCCTGTGTCCGTGGCCCTGGGGATGCCTGTGCACTACCTGCAGTTCAGGGCCCATGCCAGGGCTGGGAGCCACGCTGGGCCTATAGCCCACTGCTACAGCAGTGCCACCCCTTTGTATACAGTGGCTGTGAAGGCAACAGCAATAACTTTGAGAGCCGGGAGAGCTGTGAAGATGCTTGCCCCGTGCCACGCACACCACCCTGTCGTGCCTGCCGCCTCAAGAGCAAGCTGGCTCTGAGCTTGTGCCGTAGTGATTTTGCCATTGTGGGTCGACTCACAGAGGTACTGGAGGAGCCAGAGGCTGCAGGCGGCATTGCTCGTGTGGCCTTAGATGATGTGCTCAAAGATGACAAGATGGGCCTCAAGTTCTTGGGCACCAAATACCTGGAGGTGACACTGAGTGGCATGGACTGGGCCTGCCCATGCCCCAATGTGACAGCTGGTGATGGGCCACTGGTCATCATGGGTGAGGTTCGTGAAGGTGTGGCCATATTGGATGCTAACAGCTATGTCCGTGCTGCCAGCGAGAAGCGAGTCAAGAAGATTGCAGAGCTGCTTGAGAAGAAGGCTTGTGAGCTGCTCAACCGCTTCCAAGACTAGCTTTATCTGTAATCCCCATTCCCACCCTCCTTCCTGCTGAATAAACGTCTGTGCCTGTGGGATTCACAGCCTCTGGTTCCCTTCTAGCTGCAGCCGCCCCATCACCACTGTGTTCAGCTGGAGTGATGCGAGTAATGGGAGCTCCAGTTTCTGCCCAAGGGTTACCAAGTAGCACCATGTCACTCTTGGGGACCCTCCTACAGACCTACAAGTTTCTCTCCTGGGACATAAGAGGAAGCCAGCTCAATCCTGCTTCAGCCATCCTCCAAGCTCTAATCTTCCCTCAGACCAAACCCCCTTTGCCTTCCCACAACTATTCCCAGCAAACAGTGTGGTAGGGATGCCCCAAGTGAAATGGAATGACTTTATTTCATGGCCCATTGGGCCCAGATTCTCTGTAGCACTGTGGCCACCAGATTAGGAGGGACTAATTTATCCCAAGGAGTGACTCAGGGAGGGGCTGAGGTCTAGCTTGTACCATGGCAGAACCTTTGACAGAGATGCAGGCACATGGGAGGTAGGAAATAGGCTATTCTTTCCGGAAAATCAGGCACTTGTTGTTGGCTGGCATGTCCACCTGGAAAAATGCTTTGCTGGAGTGGCCCTTAGTCCCAGGGAGATTCCCTGCCCCCCACCATTGCCCTGCCTACCATCCTCTCCAGGACCAAGCCGCTGGCCTGGCCTAGTTCCTCCAGGAGGGCTGTGTCACGAAGCCCCCACTCTGGGTTCCTATAGTCAGGGAGGGAGGGAGATGTCACTTGCAGAACTGAAGGTTTCATCAGCCCACCTGCCCTCTGAGCCAAGCCCCTCTCTACCTAGGTCTGACCTGCATCTGAGGCTCAGGTCAAAGTCCACGTTGCTCTGGGGAGAGATCTTTCCATTGACTGCAAAGGGCTGTGGGAACAAGGAGACAGTCTGTGGGCCCAAGGTCAGTTCCCATAGGACTCATTTTTAGGCTGGGAACAAGAGTATGCAAAGAACACCCCCTTTCTGCTCCCAAGAAGGAAAAGGGCAAGGACCCAGATTCAGTGCAAGAGACTGGGAAACACCTGGACTGCTAAGGGCCTCTTAATGTAGGGTCACTCACCCCATAGGTGATCAGCAAGGCCTTGGTTTTAAGCAGTTGTCCTGCTGCTTTGAAGAGTCCCTGAAGAGAGGGAGACAGGGTAAGCTGGGCGCTTGAGACTCAGGCCTGATTCAGCACATCTGCCTGTCACCATCTAGCTAGCCAGGGTCAGTCAATCTGACCTCAGAACTTGTCTGCTGAATCAGGGCAACACTGTTTGCTTTGTTTTTTGTTTTTTCTATGTTGTTGTTTGTTTGGGGGCGGGTTGTAAATTTGTAGAATTAAATCATTTTTTCCTTCTGGAAAGGAAAAAAAAGAGAGAGACTCAGGCCTCCTTTCTTGCAAAATGAAAGCTGGGTTCCACAATGTTTTTACCTCAGTGCAGTTCAGGGGGCTGATGTGGATCATATTGATGCAGAGCAACAGGTCCAGCGACCGCGGCTGGATTCCGCCCCATTGCTCCCACTCCCAGGTCACGTCCAGGTACAGCGGGGCCTTCACATTGGACAACCCTTGGGCTTGGGTGGTGGCGGCAATGCTGTAGTGGGCAGCGCGTGGGCAAGGGTCAGCTAGCGCCCCCCACCACTACCAACAGTGGGTCAGAGGCTAAGTCCTGAGAAGCGGCCTCAGTCCAGCACCCAGACCTGGTCGCGCCCTCTCTTCCCATCGCCAGCCCCGCCCCCAACTCAACCCAACCCCCGGCAAGTGAGAGACACCGAGCCGCCACACCTGTCCAGGCAGCGCTGGTCCACGTCTGACGGCTGCCACTCGGCGTGCGGGAAAGCCTGTGCAAAGTGCGCGGCGTGCTGGCCTGAGCCCGAGGCCACCTCGAGCACACGAACGCCGCGCTGGGCAGGATCTACATACTGGCGGAGCACGCACAGGATGGGCTCCTTATTTCGCTCAGCAGCCGCAGCCACCATCATCGCTGCGGTGCTGCCAACCCGGCTAGGAATGCTCGCGGGGCACGACGGGAGCTGTGGTCCAGCTTCTGCGCAGGGCACTACGGGAGTTGTGGTCGTACCTACCAGCCGCCTGATACAGGAAAACTGTCAGGAAGCCGCTTGACTCCTTAAGGGGTCGGCGCTGGGCTTGGCTGTGAGTATCCAGGTGTGGTTTACTCTAACATCCAGCACTTAGTCTGAGCCAGTGTTTTCAGCGTATTTGTCACATTGAAAGTTTGTTGCGTCTGCGCCACACCTTCTTCTGAAGTTTATGAAACAAAAAAGCAACTGCGCCGCCCGGGAATCGAACCCGGGTCGCAAGAATGGGAATCTTGCATGATACCACTACACCAGCGGCGCTGTTGAGCTAGGCGGCAGTCCACAGACTATACGAAGTGTGACGTACGTACGCTGATCAATGCAACAGCATTGCGCATGCGTCTTTCCTATTGCGCGCCACTTTTCGGTTGACAAGAATTTATAGGACACGCTAGCCCACCGGATCCCAAAGTGTTGCTGGTGATCGAAAGGAGAAAAGGTGGGGACGCCAGGTTTATAGACAGCCAGGATCGAGTTCTGCACCGTGGAAACCATAGCAGCCGCGAGCACTCGGAAGTTGAAGCAGCGGTCAGGTCCTGACGTTCGATCGGCCAGGCTTTGAGGGCGTGGTCGTAGTGGGTGGCAACAGAGTGGAACTTCCGGACCACCCTAGATGCAGGACTCATCAGGTCTGGGACCGCTGGGGGGGGGTTCACGAGCTTTGTGTGACCTTGAGAGGACTGGCCCCAGCTCGAGGTCCACGGATAGACATCAGGAGGTGGGCAGTGACCAGTGAAGTGAAGTTGGAGACGACGAGTGTGCAGACAAGAGTACTTTGCCCTGAGGCGCGCCCGGGTTGTGGGGGCGTCCACGTCTACGAGGGGCTGGAGTTTTGAAAGAGCCGCAACTTCCGAGGCCGGTTGTCAGTCAAGGCTTACGTGGGCTCCTCTTGCCCCATACAGCAGCATGGCTCCTGCTTAGGGTTGCTGTTGAGGTGTCTGTCCAAAGTGTGTTTGGCCACTGGTGGCCAGCTTGTGAGTGTAGACAAGGCTGAAGAATCTGAAAAGAAGTCTGAGCCATTTACTAAAATTATACAAGGCCCAAAAGAAGCCTTCAATGATATTTTGCAAAGATTGACCTCAGTTGTAAATAGAATGTATCAAATCCGGGCAGTGGTGGCACACGCCTTTAATCCCAGCACTCAGGAGGCAGAGGCAGGCGGATCTTTGTGAGTTCGAGACCAGCCTGGTCTACAAGAGCTAGTTCCAGGACAGGCTCCAAA
>NC_022014.1:2136768-2139825 GCF_000317375.1 Microtus ochrogaster
AACTATCTCTGTAGACCAGGCTGGTCTCGAACTCACAGAGATCCACCTGCCTCTGCCTCCCGAGTGCTGGGATTAAGGGCGTGCGCCACCACCGCCCGGCAAAAGGCATTGATATCAAATTCAAGTCTGCCTTTGCAGGTTAGCATTTGCAATACACCTTTATTAGAAGATATGCCACCAGGTGGTGGTGGCCCAAACCTTTAATCCCAGCACTCAGAAGGCAGAGGCAGGTGAGTCTCTAAATTCAAGCCTAGCCTAGTATGCTAGAGTGAGTTACAGGACAGGTTCCAAAGCTACACAGAAAAACCCTGAAGGCACTAAATCTCACCAGGGCTGGTTTGTGAGCCGCCATATGGTTACTAGGAATTGCACTCAGGTCCTCTGGAAGAGTGCCCTTAACAGCTGAACCATCTCTTCAGCTCCCCAGTTGCACTTTAAAAGAAATATTTAATAAACAGAAAGGGACAACAAAGACACCCCCCCCCCAGAGATAGATTACATAATGCTTTTTTTTCTTCGTTGAGACAGGGTTGCTCTGTGAAACAGTCATCAGATGATCCAGCCTCACAGACTACTCCAGCCCGGGCTTAAGATAAACTCACTTTCTCATCACACATGGTCTGGACTCTGTGAGGTGGCCTCACCTTGGGGAGCCATACAGAGCAGAATTGTGAGGCTGGATTCCTGACAAGAAGTTCCGGCTCCTGGAGCTGATTTTGGCTTTTCCAAATGAGCTTATTTTTATTACCAAATTATCAGGGCCCTTGAGAGTATCTTGTCCGGGTTTTGTGTTGTGTTAGGAACATAAAATACTCTGGTCCTCCCATACTCCCCTGTCCTTGGTCTTTGTCCTGGCTCCCCTCTGGGCCTACTTCTTCTACCTGTTCCTTTTTGTCTTGGAGTAGGCTTACAGGCAGGACTTGGGCAGCACTTGCTGTGTGCGTGTCCAATTCCACTACACTTCTCCCCTACCAGTGACTTGTCTCACCACACCCTGAACTGAGCAGGGCTCAACTTCTTTGGCCCAGTGCCATGTGTTTGTAGTTACTATCTTTAACCCAAGGAGAGTCCATTGTCATTGAGGTTTTTCCCCAAGTCCTTGCTGTTGCCCTTCCCCATGCCTTGCTGTGCCTCCTGTGGTTACTGTAACAAATTAGCCGGGCTTTAGTAGAGTGGCCCCTGTGGGCGTTCCCTGGAACTGGAGAGGAAATGCTTCAGCTCCAGGAACGAGCTGGTAGAAAACAACCGGGTGATGCTGATGCTGGGGCATCTTATGTATAAGATAAAGTCTACAGGTCCCATCACTGTGGCAGAGTACCTGAAGGGGGTTTCGACCAACCCAGCCAAGGGATATCGTGTGCATCATGATATGCTAGGAGAAAAGGGAGACTTCATAACTTCACCCGAAATGAGTCCAGTCTTTGGGGAGCTACTAGGGATATGGTTCCTTAGTGAATGGATGACCTCTGGAAAAAGTACAGCATTCCAGCTGGTGGAACCGGGTCCAGGTCGGGGTACCCCACTGGAGATATTTTGAGGGTAGTCATTCATCTTGGGTCTGTGCTAAAAAAAAAAAAAAAAAACAAAAAAACGAAACTGTGACATTTCAATCCACCTAGTAGAGGTGAGCCAAAAATTAAATGAGATCCAAGCATTGACACTGACTGGGAAGAAGCTCCCTTTGGACAGAGATGTTGAATCCCTGGTGTGCATGGAAGGTGTCAGCAAGTCTGGGATTCCAGTCTCCTGGTACCGAGATCTGAAGGATCTTCCCAAAGGATACGGCTTTTCTCTCGCACAGGAGTTTTTTGATGTTGTTCCCGTGCATAAATCTCCAGAAAACACCGCAAGGATGGAGGGAAGTGCTTGTTGATATCGGCCCACCCATCTCTGATAAACTGAGGTTTGGTGTGGGACATCTTCTGTGTATGTGTTGCTTTTGTTGGTTAATGCATAAAGAAGCTGCTTTAAGTCAATGGCTTAACAGAATATAGCCAGGCTGGAAGAGATATATATGCAGAGAGAGAGAGTAGGCAGAGTCAAGGAGAAGTCATGTAGTCCTGCCAGAGACAGACACGCTGGAACCTTGCCGGTAAGCCACAGCTACGTGGTGATACACAGATTAATAGAAATGGGTTAGCCAAAGATATAAGAGCTTAAGTGATTGGCCAAGCAGTGATTTAAATAATATAGTTTCTGTGTGATTATTTTGGGAGTTTGGGTGGCCGGGAAATGAACAAATGGCCTCATACCACAGAGGTTCGGCTTGGCTCCTTGTGCAACCCCAGCAGAAGCCTTCGTAGAACATGAGGAAAAAAGGACCATGTAAAAGTCTATCGCGACGCTGGGATTATTAGACAGGAACCTTCTCAAGGCATTGCACTAACTGGAGGCGCTGGCCTGAGTGCTGACTACGATCATGATGGAATGAAGACGGACACCTTCAGAGGCTCCTGTGGACACCAGCTTCACGGTGTCTTAATTGCTCCCGGAACAGCAGACCTGACGGCTGATGAGGACGTCAGTTAGCTGTGCAGAATGGCACAGAGGGAGAAGTAGCCTCTCTGGGTCTAGTAGAGCAACGAACATTTTTACAAAACATGGACATTGATGTCCGGCTGAAGGTTCTTTTAGATAAAGCAGATGAGGCACCCGTGAAGCAGCAGTTACTCCAGGGATAGGATATGTTAATGACCCCTCAGAAGGTGGGAGAAAGATCCAACGTCTTTGCCTTGCTACCTCATCTGAGACTTCATGGTGCAAGTCACAGGAGGAATGCCTGTCATCCAAACCCCGCCCCCCACATCAACTGTAGCTGGGTTTGATGAACTTGTTTGGCAGCAATAGTCCAGTTTGGACTTTTAATTCCTCAGTGTGCTTTAAAAATCAAAATAAAAGAAACTCATTTTGTATATTGAAGATAATGTAATGTTCAAACTATCTTTGCAGTCAGTAAAGTAGCTTTTTTTTTTTTTTTTTTTTTTTGCTTTTTCGAGACAGGGTTTCAGGGTTTCTCTGTGGTTTTGGAGCCTGTCCTGGAACTAGCTCTTGTAGACC
>NC_022014.1:2139925-2141524 GCF_000317375.1 Microtus ochrogaster
AACTCACAGAGATCCGCCTGCCTCTGCCTTCCAAGTGCTGGGATTAAAGGCGTGGGCCACCACTGCCCGGCTAGTAGCTTCATTTATATTAAAAAAAATTAACCCAAAGCTTGGCAGTTGAAATCAAATTCATTTTGTTATAGTTCTGGAGATCAGACGCCAATAATAAAGGTTTGGGTCATTATCAGTACCCTCAGCTTTGGCCACTGCTTCATTTTCATACCTGCTGCTCTGTGTCCAGGTCCCCAGGGGATAGAGCATCCGTCCAGTTCCATCTCTCTTATGGCTCTAGCTGTGATCTCCCTTAGCCCTCACCTGTCAGACGCCAGCCTTCACAGCCGGTACCTCACCAAGGCTCCATCCTCCTGCAGCAGAAGGTTTAGCGCATCTTGAAAGACTTCACGACTGAGATCAACTCCTAACAGGCTGTCTGCCCCTCCAGCATGTCCTTCCATCTCCTCAGCCCCACAGGGACCACTGGATTTCCTCATCCCGGCCTCACCTGCCTATGCCCTAGCCTCCGAACATGCCCACCTGAGAGGCCTTCTAAGGACCTCTGCACCCACCTGTGGGCTTCTGCTGCAGCTGTTGAATAGATACCTTGCCCTCTAGTTCTGGCCAACAATTATTTAAGCAAAGACTGAATTTGTCCATTGATGAGGTTTTTGAAGCTGGGCTTTAGGCTTTCGGTAGTAGCTAGTAGGGGTTGCGAATTCCTTTGTAGAGAAGCTGTCACCAAAGAGCTCCTGTCAGTGTGTGCTATGCAAACTCCCCACACTAGGCCCTGTACCCCCATTACTGTGCTTCATTCAGAGCCTACTGATCCCTCAGTATGGCTGTCATTCCAGGGGGACCTGCAAAAACCAGCATGAACCCCCAAGTATAGCATGATTAATAAAAGCCCAGAGACAGATATTGGGGTTCAACCTGAAAGTCAGAATAGCAAAACAGTCAGCCACTGGCTCTTCTACCTCAGTCTGAAAAGGCGATCCTGCCTCCAGGAATCTCAGAATGAGACTGTGTGTGAGAGCTGTCTCCTCCAGCTAAACCCTCTAGGGCTGGGATTAAAGGCATGCACCACTACCAGCCAGTTTCTATGGCAAACAAGTGTAGCTACTGGGATTAAAGGTATATGTCACCACTGCCTGGTCTGTAAGGCTGACCAGTGGGGCTGGGGCTGTTTTACTCTTTGATCTTCAGGCAAGCTTTGTTTATTAAAATATAAATATCACTACACCCAGTATGCTATCTTGCCTCCACTGGGTATGAGTGAGTAAAAGCAGCATGTTCAAGGCCACCAGATTTGGGCTACAGTGGCCTTGGGGAAACTGGCTGTTTGGTTGCTAGTGGGGGTGGATCAGGCATTGTGGAAGTGGAAATGAACCAATTTGGCTAGGAGTGGCCCTTTCTTCCCATACACTCCCAGGTCTGGATTCCCTGGGCAGGGCTTGGGGGCAGTGAGGTGGGGGGACGGATTAGGCAACCTTTTTTTTTTTTTTTGTTATTTTTCGAGACAGGGTTTCTCTGTGGTTTTGGAGCCTGTCCTGGAACTAGCTCTTGTAGACCAGGCTGGTCTTGAACTCACAGAGATCCGCCTGC